>NW_023270855.1:49663987-49930619 GCF_011800145.1 Mirounga leonina | reverse complement strand
GGAGGAGAGGGAGGAGGAGGAGGAGGAGAGGGAGGAGGAGGGGGGGGAGGAGGAGGAGGAGAGGGAGGAGGAGGAGGAGGGGGAGGAGGAGGAGGGGAGGAGGCGGAGTATGGGGTGGAGGAGGAGGGGGAGGAGGGGGAGGGGGAGGAGGAGTGAGAGACAAGGAGGGAGGGGAAGTCGAAAACCAACACAACAAAGTGAAAAGAGAAATGAGAAATGGAGTTTTGTAAGTTTCGGGGTTAAATAGCAGAAGTTTCAAAAATTACTCACAGGCGTCCAGAGGACAGAAATCATAATCGAAACAAAAACGGAAGCCGGGTTAAAGGAAAGCAAAAGGCAGCAGGCAGGCAGCGGGGGGCATGAGCCGTAAGGACCGCGCTGGCCAGAAACTCAAACGTGATCCACAACCAAAGAGGAAGCAGCTGCGGGGGAGGGGACGGCAGGCGGGCAGGGGGGCTGGGGGGGGGCAGAGTGGGGAGCCAGAGTAGCTGGGGGCAGTGCCTACTCCTGCCCGGCTCCCCCAGGGGGCTTGGGGACCCCAATGGTGGGCAGGGGCAGAGGTCACAGTGGGGAGGGAGGACCCTGCCTGGCGTGGCTATTTGGTGTGCCCCCCCAGCCCCCACACCGGTCTCCCAGGGGCTTGGGTCAGGGGCACCCGGTGCCACACCCACCTGCCGGTGCGCCATGTGTTCTCGGCCCTCGCTGGGAGAGCGGGACCAGCGTTGGTCCCGGGCCCGGGCCCGGCCATGGTCAGGCCGCTCCTGGGCATAGCGCTCCTTGTCGGAGGGTGGGGGGTGGTGGTGGTGGTGGTGATGGTGCTGCCGATGCTTCCGGTCCTTGGGCCGGCCCCGCTCCTGGTCTCGCTCCTTAGATGGCAGGTCCCCGGACTGGGTGGTCATGCTCAGGTCTGTCCCCAAGCCTGGCCGAGTGGTTGGGGTCAGACAAACAGATGGCCGTGAAGGAGGAGGGGGGTGGGATGTGCGCCCAGGAGGCCACCCAGGGGGTCTGTAGGCTCTAGAGAGGGGCTCCTTCCCCTGGACCGCGGAGGTCTAGCAGCAGCTGGCCCAGCTCGGGGCCCCTTGCTCCTGTCCCCTGAGAGTCCTGTTCCTCATCCAGGCCTCTCCTTCCTTTCTCCCTCAATGTTTGCGCGGCTCTGCTTTATCCACCCCCCCCCTCAACTCTCCTCTGTCTCCTGGGTCCCACGGGGCAGCCCACCTGTGTCCACGTCTGTGTAGCGGCCCAGGGAGCGCTCAGAGGCTCGGTGGCCGCGGTCCCGGCGCCGCTGATGGTGCCGCTGGTTCTCCTCGGGCGGCACCCTCTCCAGGGAGTAGTCGTCCAGGCGCCGGGCCTTGGGGCCCAGCACGGAGGCTGAGCGCTTCATGGGGCTGGTGTCTGAGATGGTCTGGGGGGGTGGACAGGCCAGCGGGCCAGGGTCAGCGGCCTGCACCAAGGGGTCCCGGTCTGTCCTGCCCCATCAGCCCTCAGTGACCGGGTGTGACCATCTGGGGCAGAGTCCGCGTGGGCCATGGGGCTCGGCTTCTGATCCACCAGGGTCCCAGGACATCTCTGCCTCCTCCCAGGCTGGGCCCAGGGTCCGGCCAGAGGGCCCTATCCGATCCCCACCCCCAATCCCGCTGCTTCTCAGGACCACCCCTGGGAGGTACCACCCAGCCCTGGGCGTCCAGCCATGGACAGGCAGGTGAGCTGAAGGGGACAGCTTTCCCCATCCAGAGTGCCACGTGGGGGCACAGGGCAGTAGGGCCCTGCGCTCACTCCTGCCTACTCTCCTCCTACAGCAGAGGTCAGGCCTCCTATGTGCTTGGGGCGCCCAGTATCCCAGCTCACTGTCCTTCTTCGGCCTAGCTGGGACCGGGCTTTCCTGGTCACCCAAGTCTGGCTCCTATACCAGCCCTTGACGGGTTGCCCTGCATCTGAGACCCTGGGGGGACCCGCTCCTCTTGGCCTGCAGCTTGGGAGCCTGCACAAGCTGTGCCCACCGGGGTCAGACCCTGGAGAGGGGCCTGGGGTTCTCTGCTGCCAGAAGAGGAGAGGAGGAAGACCACACCCAGTGCTGGACTGGCTGAATGGCCAGTGGCCCTGCAGTTTTAAGGGACATAGGGCTTCGGCACCAGAGGGTCAGGGGTGGGTGAGGGGAACGAGCCTCTGAAAAGGAGTGGGTCAGGCGGTGCAGCAGATCAGGCTTCTTAGAAGGATGGCACCTCCTGGCTCGGGGGGGAGGGGGGAGGGGGCTTTGGGGAGAAGATGGGGGAGTGGGGGGGCAGTCCCACTCCCCCCGGCAGGGCACACAGAGGACACAACATACAAGGATGGGGCTTCATGGGGGAGGGGGGTGCAGTCTGCAAAGAAAGGGTGGGGTCCAAGGGGTGGAGAGATGACAGGACTCCCACGAGGGGGGGTGGGCGGGAAGAGGGGGCCGGAGCCCAGCTGGGAGGCGGGCGGCGCGGTACATACACTGAGGTTATTCCCACGTGGCCGGCCCCTTCTCCTCTGTCACAGCCCCACGGGATGGTGCACACAGAAAAACAGAAAGAAGAAAATAAATATAAAAGCCAAGAGGGAGAGTGAGAGGTGGTACATGGAGATGCCAGGGTTGGGGAGAGGAACCTGGGCAGTGGAGGGGGAGAGCAAGGGAGGCAGGGAAAGAGGCTAAAGTCCCTGGTGCGTAGGTGACCCCAGGCCCGGCTGGCCAGCCTCCCAAGGGCACAGAGGAGACAGACAGGAGACACCACAGACAGACAGATGGCAGGGGCACGAGACCGACAGATGGGATGGCGTGGCCACAGGCCCCTGGCCCTGGGCTCTGCCTCATGCAATGCGCCCCAGCCCTGGCTCCGGCTGACACTCAAAGCTTGGGGAGGGGGTGGCCATCAGCCAGCTTGTCTGGACTCTCTCTTGGGGCCCAACAACTCCGTCCTGGGGGTGGACGGGGGGGGCGGCGCTGACAGCCACATGCAGCTAGGTGCCCCCCAACCCAAGTTCTCCGCAGCCAGAGGCCAGGTCTCTGAGCCACCGTGGCCCAGCCAGGCACAGCACAGCCTTCACCCCCCGTGCAGACGCCCAGGCACAGCACACGGGAAGCCCGCCCCAGCCAGACATGCCACCCTGCCTCTCAGGCTGGGCGGGCAGCCAGCCATGCTTCTGGCTTCTGGTCCCTCTGTCCCCGCGAGCCTGGGGCAGTGGGATCCCGTGCCCTCCCCCCCCCAAAACTAACCAAGTGGGCGCTGCAGCTCAGCCACACACAGGCACACGCCTCTGTCCCTCCCCAGTGGCCCCCACAAAGACCAGACGGGAAATACAAACCCCAGCTGCCCCCAGGCCCACCCCAGACTCTGCTACCAGGTCCTAGGACCTGCCAAATTCCCGATAGCAGAACTGTGTGCATGCGTGTGCGTTCGCGTATTGCTGTACGAGCACATACGTCCGTGTAGTGCGTGTGCGTGTGCATGTGCGTGCATGCCTGTGTGTGTGTTCCTGATTGCAGCTCACCGGGCCCTGACACATCACCTCCCCCCCACACCCCCACGTGTCCTCCACATCCTCTTGCCTTGGCATCTCCAAACCGGGTAGATGGAAAGCACTTGGCAGGGACGACTGTATCCTGCCCCAGGGGAGCCCCTGCCCCTCTCTGCCCGCCATCAGGGAGAAGGTAAGAGGGCCAGGCCTTCCAGGCACTCCAGTGTGGGCCTGCCCCCTGCTGCTGAGGCTGCAGGTGGCCCCACCCCAGCAGGGGTCACAGAGGAAAGAGATGCCCTGGGCTGCGTGCTGGAGCCCAGGGGCCTGAGTTCAGCCCCAGGGGGGTGGCTGAAAGCCCTCACCTGGTTCTCCGCGGGGAGGCGGGGCATGGAGGCAGCCCGGGCCTGGCCTTCCGTGGGGAGGTAGTGCTCACTGTCCGAGTAGCCATCTCGGCCCATCTCTCGCAACTCCACAGACTGCGGGGGCAGAGGGCAGGGCCAGGTGAGTCCTGTGGCCTGTCGGGCCCCAGGGGTGGCCTGGTGTGGGTGTGGCTGCGGCTGTAGGGCCACATCCTTCCCTCCTGTACTGCTTGTGCCTGGGAGTTGGGAGGCGGTGGGGGGGCGGGGGGGGACAGAGGCACCTGGGAGTTGGGCTGGCTGTTGGGCATGTCGGTGGGAGGTCCCCGCTCTGGGCTCCACGTTCCTGTCTTCTGGAACATCTCCTGGGCTCGCTGGGTCACCCAGGACGGGCTCTCCTTGATACCAATTTCATGAGCCATCCTGTGTTGGGGGACAGAGGGCAGGGTGGCCGTGGGCGCTCCAGGGGTGTCCGCACTGGGGAATGGTGCCCCTGCCCTTCCATCCCCACCTCCTTGCCAGAGCCACACTCACAGGCTTCCACCTGGGTCCAGCTGGGAGGAGGGGAGGGCGTTCTGGCCGGGCCCCCCCTCCTGTGTTGGAGACGGGGGCTCCATGCGCTGGAACATGAGTGGGGTCCGGTTCTGGAGAGGCAGAGAGCAACGTGCGGGCACGGGGTAGAGAGGCACAGGGAGGAGGTTGGGGAGGGTGTTCAAGGCTCAGGGTCTGGCCAAAGCTGCAGCTAAGAGACAGCCGGGAGGTTGTGCAGAGGACGCTCAGCACTCCCCCTGCCCCCTCAGCCCCCCAGCCCAAGTCATTCTTGACACCCCCGACACACACATACACACACACACACGCTCTCACACTCAGGTCCGATCCATCAGCCAGTCCACTAGACTCCTCCTTGCAAGTCCGTGCAGAAGAGGATCACTTCTCACCCAGGTCTGGCCCCACGGCCTCACCGGGACCAGGCCATTCGCCTCCTCCCAGGTCTCCCTGCTCCAGCCCTTACCTGCCATGGCCACCAGAGGGCGCCAGCGATCACCTGAGTGTGGTCACTTCCCTCCTCTAAGAGGAGCTGCCCCGGTTCCCCTCTGACCCAGAGCAAAAGTCAGAATTCTCCCCAGGGCCCCCAAGGCTCTACACAGGCTGCCCTGTAGCCTCCCCACCCTCATCTCCATTGTTTTTTTTGAACCCACCACCCTGAGTTCAAGACCTGAGCTGAGATGGTGAGTCAGGCGCTTTACAACTGAGCCGCCCAGGCGCCCCCTTCCCACCACTCCTGCTCACTGTGTTCCTCTATATTGGCCCTATCGCTGTTCTCCAAGCTCAAAGGCCTGCCACAGGGCCTCTGCGCTGGCTGTTCCCTCCGCCTGGAGTGCTCTTCCCTCAGATATCTACGTGGCTCACTCCCTTTCCTTTTCTTTTTTTTTTTAAAGATTTTATTTATTTATTTGAGAGAGGCCCTGGAGTCCTGCTTCCCATGGGCCACCAGTTCCCTGTGGGCCTGTCCCAGACGAGGAATGACCATGTGGGCTCTGGTCCATGGCGGGGCCAGGGCCGTGGAGAGGAGAGTGAGAGCACATGAGAGGGGGGAGGGTCAGAGGCAGAAGCAGACTCCCTGCCGAGCAGGGAGCCCGAAGCGGGGCTCGATCCCGGGACTCCAGGATCATGACCTGAGCCGAAGGCAGTCGCTTAACCGACTGAGCCACCCAGGCGCCCACTCCCTTTCCTTTTCTTTCAGGTCTCTGCTCCACATCACCTCCTCAGGGAGGCCTCCCTGATCACCTGTTCGAAACTGCATCCATCTCCCCCAGCACTCCTTCTCACGGCATTTACTGTTTCCTGCCATGTTCGTCATTTATTATGGTTGGCATTTCCCCAACTGCAGTGTCCGCTCCGCAGGGATGCCGGTCTGTTTTGCTCACAGCTGCACCCCCAGGGCTGAGAACAGCGCCTGGCACACAGTAGCTGCCCAATAAGTGTTGGCGGAACAGATGAATTCATCCAGGCCGCCTCCCCGGTGCGGCCCTGCTTTCCGGTGACCTGTCCTGGGTCCTGGCCACACCCCGCTGCTCTGGTTTGTCACTGTGGGGCCCGCAGGGCAAAGGGCACCAGAGAGGAGGGCGCCGGGGCCCAGGGCCGTACCTGCTCCTCGCGCAGGGCCTGCAGCTTCTTGGCCTTGCTCTGCTGGTAGTACTCCATAATCATCATGGCTGCATAGATCTTGCCCACGGTCAGGTCTGTGGCTGGGGGCACAGGGCAAGCTCCCCGTGGGCGGGGGCCCTGGATGCACCAGCCTCGGCCCTGCACCCGCCTCCTCTCCCCCCACCCCCTCCCATCCTGTCAGGGCAGAGCCCAGGGCCCGGCTAGGCGCGGCTCTTACACTTGTGAGGGGTGACCAGCAGGTCCAGCGTCTTCTGGGACAGGTTGGGCCAGATGGCCATCATCTCTTTCCTCAGCTCTGCGTCCATCTGCTGCTTGTCGGCTCCGCCTGCAACGTGGGCACAGAGAGGCCCTCCCTGACTGCCTGCCTGGGTGTCGGCCTCCGGGGCAGATGCAAAGCCAGCAGCTCCTGCCAACTCAGGCCCTGGAGTCCTGCTTCCCATGGGCCACCCGTTCCCTGTGGGCCTGTCCCAGACGAGGAATGACCATGTGGGCTCTGGTCCGTGGCGGGGCCAGGGCCGTGGAGTGGCTGCAGGGTGGCTGGGGGTGGGGGGGGATGTCAGCATCAGGAGGAGCTAGATGGCGCAGGTCCCAACCTGTGTGGCTCAGGTATTAGTCTACCACTGTGTGCCTCAGTTTTCCCATCTGCAGAATGGGACGACAGCAGTAGGACCCACCTCACCGAATGTTTTGAAGATCAAAGCAGTTAATACGTGTGTAGCCTTAGGACGGTGTCTGTCGTAAGATTACTACAACAGCAGCCCAGGGGTCTGAAGGGGCCCGGGGTGAGCCTCGGAGAGGCTGGGCTGTCCCAGAGCAGTCCTGATAGGGGAGGTTTCTCCCTCAACCAAGTCTCCCCTCCCATGGACGTGACCTCCAGCCACTGCTGATCCTTGGTCCTTCACCCCGGCCACGGTGGTCATTAAGGCTCTTTGCCAGCGATTCCTGGTCCCTCGTGCCTGACTACACGGGAGCCTGACTCTTCCTGTCCCTGGGCTTGGCCAGAGGCCATGTGACGAGTTCTTGCCAATGAAGCGTGAGCGCACTGAGCCGCCACTTTGGGGCCAGGGTGTTTAGTGGCCAGTGAGGGATACTTCTGCGTTCTTTTTCCAAAACTCTGTCGCGGTGGCTGGTGAACAGAGGCCCCTGCTGACCCAGGAAGGACACAGAACAGGAGTGGGAAGCAAATCTTAGTCGGCTGGAGACCTCGGGGCTGTTTGTTGCAGGAGCACGTTCTCCTCCATCTTGACTGCTACACCAACTGGGCCCCCACTTCTTCTGTTTCAGACCCTCCAACTCTGGGCACAGGGGCACCTTTCCAAACTTTTACCAGCAGGTATGGAGGGACAGAGCTAGAACAAGGGCCAGAAGGCCCCCGGTTGGGCCAAATATTAACCCTGTGGTTGCTGGACTGTGTTGGGGGGTGTCCAGGAGAGTGGCTGCCAGCCAGCAGAGAAGAGTTTCAGTGTTTTAGCAGCCACCCCCTGGGGCCTGCCGGCTGAGGAGCTGCTCCTAGCCCAGACGTCTGCCAGGCACTCTCTGGAGCGTTCGCTCATCTTCGCCCATGTGACTCTGGTAAAGCTCACAACCCGTTCTGGAGTGAGAGTATCGAGGCCATGTGGGACTGACCTGCCTGGACTAGGACAGGTGCCTCTGCTCAGGGCTCCGTGTCCGCCCCCGCCCCACCTCCACCACCAGGAGGCGCTGGTGGCCGTTCAAGTCAATCCTGCGCTTCCCTGCTCCGAGCCCTCCGCGCTCTGCTGTTCCCCTGGCTCTTGTGATTGCCCAAGTCCTCACCCTGACCCCACAGTTCTTCTACTTCCTCCCTTGCTCACTCTGTTCCAGACACACCGAGCTCGCTGGTCCTCAAACACGCCAGGCATGGTCCTGCCTCAGGGCCTTTGCTCAGGCTATTTCCTTTGCCAGGATCGTTCTTTCTACGAATGTCCACGTGACTCCCTTCCTCACCTCCTTCAGGTCCCTGCCCAAACCCAAACGGGTCTTCTAGCTGGCCTCCCTCCCTGAAACAGCCCTCCCCCATCCTCTTGGATGCCCTTCTCCGCTTTATTTTCCCTTCTTCCTACAAATCACCTCATGATGTTGTTCCCCATCTCACCCACTAGAGGGCGAACTCCCCACCGCTGGCGATGCAGGGGGCTGTGGTCACTTGGGCCAAGCTGCATGGGGGTGGGGCTGATTCGTGGGTCAGGACTCAGGTTGGGAGTTCAGGATTATCATGGGAGACCCTTGGGAAAATCCCCTGTGTAGTTAAACTCTTAAGATCCTTGACGCTAACCTATAGTTTTTCTTTCCTTATGGGAAGCTGCTGGAATTAACAGCTCTGTCCGATGGCCACTGTAGCTAAGTGAGGTGCCCGAGGGCTGTGTGGCTCCTTCTCAGAGACCCAGGAAGGGAAAAAAGAGAACGTGACATTTCCTATTAAAAGTCATTTTCTCCTTCCAGCTTATATGTTTCCTGTCCCTCGTGAAGAAAAGGAACACACCTGTCATCGAGGACTGAATTGTGTCTCCCCCCCCAAATTCCTGTTGGAACCCTAAGCCCCATTGTTACTGCATTTGCAGGTAGGGCCTCTAAGGAGGTAATTAAAGTTACATGAGGTCATAAGGGTGGTCCCTGATCCCAGAGGCCTGGTGTCCCTATAAGAGAGAGGCACCAGGCCATGTGAGGACACAGCAAGAAGGTGGTGACCTACAAGCTGAGGAGAAGGCCTCACCAGGAACCAACCCCACTGGCACCTTGATCTTGGACTTCCAGCCTCCAGAACCGTGAGAAAATAAATTGTTTAAGCCGCCCCATCTCTGGTATTTTGTTACGACAGCCTGAGCAGACTGCTGCGCCCGTTCTTGGCATGTGAATTAGGTAAGGGAGTCTGGGCAGGGTTTCTCAACCTAGTTAGCACCGTGGACACTTGGGGAGGGATCATTCTTGGTTTGGGGGTCGTCCCATGCACTGTAGGGTGGCGAGCAGCCTCCCTGGCCTCCATGTTCTAGGTACCAGTGGCACCTCCTTCCCCAAGTCCTGACAACCAAACCATCCCCAGACATTGCGAAGTGTCCCCTGGGGGACAGAACTGTCCCTTGGTTGAGAACCACCACCTCCAACTGTTTTCTGCTTCAATTCACTGGGGAGTCTCCCATTCGGGATTGTCATTCACATTTAAACAAAGGGAGAACCCTTCGGGGATTTCAAGGTGGCCTCCTGCTGGGGTCCTGGGGCTCCCTCCAGGCTGAAGTTCAGGCTTATTCCTCCTCCACGTACAGGGTTATTAACACCTGGGGGTTGGGTGGGGCAGGACCAGGAGGTCCTCCAGGACGCAGGCAACAGTCACCCACAAACCAGTTGTGTCCCAGGGTTTATCGTCCCGGGGTCCTCCCCTCCCGCCTCCCATTCTGCATGACGCTGGGCTCAGAGTCTGTCCCTGCAAGACATTTGGCAGCATCCCTGGCCCCTACACCCCAGATGCCACTGACACAGATGTGACAACCTCCCAGATGGGACAACCAAAAATGTCTCCAGACTGCCGATGACCCCTGGGGGCAGGACTGCCCCCTGCTGACCTAGGGTTTGCCCCTCCCCCCACCTGAATTCCCAGCCCCCACCCCCCAGCTCTATCTTTTCCACTGCATGCCTCACCTTCCAACACGTTACATACTCCACGTATTTATCATGCTTATTGTTTGTTGCCTGTTTGCCTGAGCGCCATGTGTCTTTCAGGGCTGTGTCCCACATACCAACAACAGGGCTGGGCGCACAGCAGGCACTCAATGAACGTTCTCATTCAGTGAGCCATGGCCAACATGGCCAGCAGTTTTGGGTGGATAGCAACACGCCAGGAGGTCACCCTCTCTGGTGCATGCGGGGCAAAGCCGTTTAGCTCCCACAAGGCCCATCCGAGAACCTTCCAGGATCTGGCAGATCCCAGCTGCAGAGAGAGTCTGGTCTTTGTGGGAGGTTAAAGGGCAGGAGAGTGGCCTTTCAGCTGGTCAGCCATGTGGAGTCCTGAATGAGGCTCCGGGCTGGCCCTGGGTGGGGTTGGCCCGGACGGTGGCCCTTTCTAAGACAATGGCGGAGGCATTCCTGTTTTGGGAAGCTGAGGTCCTCCACAACCACTGGCATGTCAGGGCTGAGGACCACGCGGGAACGGGGGATGCCAGGCAGGTGCAGAGATGTCTGGTACTAGTTGGCTCTGGGTTTATCTTTTTTCCATGCACCCCCCGCCCCACCTGTCTGGGCTGGTAGCGCACGGTGGCTCCGTGTTTCTACAGCTCTCGTGTGCTCTCCGCGGAAGTCTGAGTGGGTTTGGATCTGCTAATTGGGCTTCTGTCTGTTCAGGCGGGTGGTTGGCTCTGCCCTCGAAGCCCGGCCAGGGGGAGCAGGAGGGCAGGGGGGCAATGAAGGGACACAGACTGAGTCCCTTGGAGGGAGAATTCAGGGGTTCAGACACGATATCCAGGAAAAAGAGAAACATGAAGAGAGAAGGATTTTCCCCAAAGATGAGATTCTCCTGGGTGTGGAGAACAGAGGGGTGGGGAGGAGGGAGAGACAGACAGAGGAGGGAGAGGGACAGACTGAGAGGGGACACAGAGGTGAGCAGAGGGACCTGCCCTCTCTCTCCCAAGTATCTAGCTAAGAATGGCCTCCCAATTTTTGGAGGATCTGAATGACTGAGGTTAATCCATTCTCCCATGCTGCCCTCTGCCTGCTGGAAAGGAGCTCAGTATGTTTAGAGGTAAATTGAGCAGATGGACAAAAAAAAGTGTTATACTTTCAGCCCGCCTGAGACTCAAGTCAGCTAAAAAGATTGTGATTGTCATCACTGTTGTAACTGTTGTCCCCAAGCACTCAGCAGACCTTCCTTAACCCCAGAGGCTGGCTCAGCTGTTCCCCGTGGAGCTCTGGGAGGGCCTGGTGCCTTCGCCAAGGTCAGGACGAAGAGAGGTTCCTGGCTCAGAGACGCCGGGGGCATGACCCTCCAGGAACTGAGTAGCGTCTGGAGTATCAGTGACAATAACAACAGCCAAACTCAGGCACATCCCCAGGAGTCTTTGAAATCCTCACATGGGTAATCTGGGGGGTGTCGTGGAGACTGGCCTGACTGGGGTCCCACAGAAGGTAAAGGACCACTCAGCATTCCAAGAAAGAAAGGACTGCTTCCTGACTGGCTCCTGGGAAGTCACCTCTAAATCCTTAGAGTGTCCTGCGTGATGAAAGTGTCTTGGTTTATCTGAGGGCCTTGGGCACACAAGATAGTTTATCCCAACAATGGGATTTATGGTGGGGGCCTTGGGCCGTGTGACCCACCATCAGTGTGACCTCTGGAGGGGCCAGAGTCTGAGTAACTAAGGTCCGCCAGGCCTCCATGGCCAACCTCCAATGCACACTCTGGTCACCAAAGCGCGGGTGGGCTTCTGTGGTTGGCCACACTTCATCTGGGCTGTCACACCCTGTTGCCGAGGGCATCAGTGCTGCCCACGTGACTCACCTGGGAGGGGACACCTGGAAGTCTGCGCCTGGTCTCCCCTGGGCCCTGACCCCTGTGCCTCTGCTTTGCAGATTTTAACCAGTATCCTTCTGTTGTAATAAACTGTAACTGTGGGTCCAACAGGGCCTCTCGGTTCTGAGTTTTTCTAGGGAATCACTGAGTCTGATTCTTGGGTTCCCTCAGGACCCCTGAACAGGTCTCCAGAGAGAAACAGCAGCTGGGTCACAAAGGCATCGCAGACCAAGAGTGGGTGCACTGTTAGATCCATTTTATAGGTATGGGAAGCATGGCAGGCAGAATTCTAAAGCTGCCCCTGCCTCTTGCCCCCCCCCACCCCAGGATTCTGGTTATTCAATCAAATGCTAGTCTAGGGACTGCCGGGAAAGGCTTTTGCAAATGTAATTTAAAGTCCCACGTCAGCTGTAAGATACAGGACTTATCTGGGTGGGCCTGACCTAATCAGGTGAGCCCTTGCAAAGCTGAGTGTTTTCTCCAGCTCGTGGCAGGAGAGGTTAGACAGTTTGGGAGTACAAAAAAGATGAGATGCATCCCTGGGAGCTAAGTGCAACCTCTGGCTGAACCCCAGCAATGAAGCAGGCCCTTAGTCCTACACCCACAAGTGACTGAATTCTGCCCACACCTGAGTGAGCCTGAAAGTACGTTTCCCCCAGAGCTTCCAGAGAAGAGCCCAGCCTGGTGAACAGCTTGATTTTGGCCTTGTGGGACCGTGGAGAGCCCAGCTGAGCTCACCTAGACTTCTGACCGACTGGACTAAAAGCTACTCAGTGGGTGTTTTAAGCTGTTATGTTTGTGGTCATTTGTTACATGGCCTAGCTAGCTAATATGTGGACTGAGGCTTGGAGAGTGTGAGATCACCTGCCCAGGTTTACAGCGAGGACAGGGCAGGGCAGGTGGGCAAGATGAGCCCACAGAACATAACTCTTTTGCTTGATTATAAGAAATCTGCTGCCTGCCCTTTTGCTTCCTCCCCTCCCTGGGCTGGGACCTAGATGAGCTTCGACCACAATGATGAAGAAACAGTCTTGGGAGCGCAGAGCCACAAACAGCCAGAACCTGGGCCCGGATTTCTGCCGTGCACTGAGCTGCCTGGCAGGCCTGAGCCGCTCACCTCTGACTTACTGCATGAGGAAGAATTTCCAGGCTGTGCTGGACAAGGGCCTGATCCCCGCCCCCCACTTCTGCTCTCCCCTGAGCCATACCTTAGCTCTTTCTGATTCTCTCTTGCTATTGTAGGGGGCTCCTTCTGCTCTCTGAACCTTCACCTGCCCGTTTCCTGGCTATGTCTGTCCTCAACCTACTCCCCTCTGCAGGGCACTGTCCCAGTGGAAGCTGCTGACTTCCCTCCTGAAAAACCTTCCACCTCCCCAGCAACTTCTGGCCTTGCCTCCTCTTCGCCCTCTTCCCCTCGGGACCCTGGAAGGAATGCGGGTCCCTGAAGTTCCGTCTTCCTTCCTCTTGACCTCCCGGTGGCTTCAGCTGGTAGAGCCCTGACCTCTCTCTTTAGCCACCCCCCCCCCCCCCCCCCCCCCCCCCCCCCGGGCGCCCCCCCCCGCACCCCCCCCCCCCCCCTCTTTCGCCCCCCCCCCCCCCCCGATTTCCAGCCCAGTGCTGGACGATGCGCTCAGCCTTCTGTCAGCCCCCTTGCCCCCCGACGACCCACGTGCACCTCTCTCTCTGCCCTGCTGTCCCATAGGCTGCCAAGTCACATCGGGTTTACTGTCAGGCCTCCAAACCCCATTCCAGGTGGTGGGGGGGGCCTGACCCCTCCCCCAGAGCTGCCTGTCACAAAATCCACCGTCACTCTTAGTCCTTGTCTTCCTTGGCTGCTGGGCGGTGCCTGACATGCTGGAGACATTCTCCAGAAGCCCACACCACCCTGGCCTTCACTCACCTCCCTGGTTGCCCCTTGTCTGTCGCCTCTAACCCTGCGGTGGCCCCGGGCTGTCTTGGCGGGGGGGGGGGGGTTTCTCAGCTCACACTCATCTCCTTGGAGAGCTGGTCTGTCTCCTGTCAGCGTCTGATGCCTCCTGACTTTTCACCTTCAGCCCAGCCAGGAAAACTCATTCCCTCGCCTCCTTCAGATCCTTCCTGGGGAGGCATCCCCCACTGGACGTATAAGCTGGAGAGTCCCCTGCCTACTGTGTCTCCAGGCCGACACTGACCTCCTGCCCTTCCTTCGCCCCGAACCTACCCCTCCCACCTTTCCCTTGTCTCCGGCAACAATAGCTATGTCCTTCTTGTGGTAAAGCCCCAACCCCTGGGGGTGGACTTGACTCCTCTCTTTCTTTCACCCCCTCCATCGGCCATTGGCTGGGTCAGCTCCCAAGAAATATCCAGAACCGGAACAGTCCATATCCAGAGTCTAGTCAGCCGTCCTGCGTTCCCCTGGATTATGTCAGTGGCCTTCACTGTGACCTCCTCCCGTTCAAACATGAATCCGGTCAGGCGCCCCCTCGCTCAGAGAGCGAATCGGTTCAACACAGCGGTGGATAGCCTCCTACCTCAGGGCCTTTGTACCTGCTGATCTCTCTGCCTGGAGCACTTTCTCCCCAGGGGTCCACATGACTCCTTCAGACCCTCCCCGGGGAAGCCCCGTCCACTGCAAGAGGAAGCCCCCGTGCCCCGACACTGAGAGCAGTGCCCGTCGCACAGGAAGCATGCGCGGATGTTTGCCGAGTGAGCGGGTGGCTGGGAGGAAGATCAGGACCCGGCAGCCGCGCCCCTGGTTTCTGGTGGCAAGTGGGATCCCTGGCTGCCCACGGCTTTCCCCTCCCAGGCCCCAATTTCATCCTGTCCTACCTCTCTGTTCCCGTCCCTGCCCTTACCCTTGGCGATCTTGATGTCCAGGGCTGTGCGGATCAGGGCCATGAGGGTAGAATTGAAGTGGACGGTGTTGTCGTCGGCCACAGGCAGATCCATGCGAAGGAGCCTCTACAGAAAACCCAAGGCGGGGCCAGTCATTGGCAGGCACCCCCTCCCGGTCCCCCGTGCACCAGACCCACACTACCCAGGGAGCCCCAGGAAGAACTCTGAAGGCGGTGGCTAAGGTGGCCCCCACTCACAGGTTACCTGTCCCCTGCGCTCTGTTTACCGATTTCCCTTGGTGGCCTGCGGGGAGAGCTCTGGGGCTCTCCTAGGCCACCAGGCTCTGCCCTCCCCTCTCCCGCACGCTGGACCCCCAGATTTCCCAGGTTGGCCCAGACCCTTCCTTGCCCTGCCCCAGAGTTCTTCTGGATGGCTCCATGCCATTCCGACCCCAAAGAAGCAGAGCGCAAGGCGGATCGCAGCAGATCATGCAGCAGCCAGGCACAGGGGTCCACGGCCACGGCCGCCGGGGGGGCCGCCAGCTCCCACCTCCACCCGTGGCTCGGCCCAGACCAGACCAGATGGGCACAGACCACGTCATTCCTCTGAGAAGCAGGAGGCAGGCGTCCCCCGCTGACGGGGCGGCCCCTCGCGGACATGCAGCGAGGCCGTGACACACAGAACAGACGGGGGACAGGGGCGCGCATGCAGACGGAATCTCGAGACTCATTCATAGCCCCGTGGAAAGTGTTTCTCAGGGGCATGTCCAGATCTTGGCTCTGTGCGATGGCAGGGGGAAGGGTGAGGGGGCATTCCCGTGGCCCAGGGAAGAAAAGACTCCCCATGTCCCAAGCAGGGGCTCTGCTCCCCCATGCTTGGTGATGTAGGAGAGGATGCTGGACTGGTGGGCACCAGCCCAGGCTGAGGTGGCATGGAGATGGGGGTTGAGGGTGAGTTAGGCGCTCACTAGGGGATTCAGACACACGTCAGCAGGAAACAGAGCTGGAGATGGGGAGAGGGATGGCAAACCCAGAACAGAACACAAGAGAGGGATTGGGGCAGGGCAGGGAGGGAGGTGGTAGGCAGAGAAACACACACAGACTGGGCTGCTATGCACAGCTGTGCAGGTTGTGCACTGCACAAAGGGTTCACCGTCTTAGAAATCATGGATTTGTATATTTAAATGACAACTTTCCAGCTGATAACAAAGAAGTTTCTTGTTTTTGCCAGATGGGTGGATTACAACAATTTTCCAACAGATGAAATGTTCTGTGGAAGGGGTGTCCTTTTCAAATTTGCACAAAGGTGCCTTATGGACCCCTGGCGGCCCTGCACAGAGACCAGGAACGGAAGGGGGGTCATGCTCTCTCTCTCACACACACACACACACACACACACACACGCACGCACACGCACACATGCACGCAGACAAGCAGAGACAAGAGAAGGTACAAAAGGAAAGCTAGAGTAAGGACAGGTGCTAGGAGAGGCTTGTCAAAGATGCTGGTGGAACAGCCTCTTCCCAGTCTTGACTGGAAAGGAGGAAGAGGAGGAATGAGGTTGCAGGGGGATGGAAACTCGAGACAGGAAGGAACGGCATTAACAGAAGGGGAGAGAGGACTCTCACAGACACAGGGTGGGGGCCAAGCTGGATGGGAGAATAGGACGATGGGGCAATTTTCTGGTAGAGGGGGCGGCAATTTTAAAGGTCATCCCTGAACTTCTCGTGGATGAGCTGGAGGGAACAGAGCATCTGTCCTTGGGTGCCAAGGGAGATTCCGGGACAGGGGTCTGGAGGGGTGGCCCAGCCCAGCCGCCTAGCGGCAGGACCCCTGCTCCTTCAGCCAGCATGCACCATCCCCCGGTCGGCCATGGTGCCTGCCCGCCCCAGGCCCCCGCCAAGGCAGCGTGCATGGCCTGCATCAGGGTGCCACGGTCCAGGGGTCCAGCTGCGGCCTGCCTGCCCACTCTGGAACAATGGAGAGGCATGTTGGGGTGTCTGGGGGGGAATGGGTGGCATAGGGGTGGGGGCTTGGAAGCAACTTTTGGGGGGGGAGGAGAGGCTCCGGGTACTCCTTGGGAGGTCTCGAATCCCCTAAGGCCCTAGGTCAGAGATCAGCTTCAGGTGTATATGGGGGGGGCACTGGATCTGGGGGCACAAGATACAAAAGATGGGGGGCAGGGCCTCGCCTTTTTGGGGTCAAAGCCCACCCCCCCAGCCGCGAGGTACCTGCCCCGGTCTGGGCCTGGGCGCGGGGGCCACTCTGGGTGGGCAGAAAGGAGGCGAGGTGGCATTTCCTCTGAAGCATGTTCATGTCCAATTTGGTTCCGAGGGGACTGGGGCTCCCCTCCCCCTCCCCCCCGGCGTATTGGCCATAATGGAGTCTCAAAACACCAAGACACACTCATCAGAAAAGACGGACACAGTGTGCTGCTTAGAGTCAAGGGACGGTCATGATCCATTTACTCGAGGAGGAAAGGGGAAAAAAGAAAAAGAAAAAGAGAGAAAAAAAAAAGAAGAAGAAGAGTAACTCTGGAAAAAGAGCTCGGCTGGTTGTTCCTGGTCAGCGCTGAAAAATCCCCAGTGCCCGACGCCGGTGGTCGGCAAGGGTAGACTACCTTGTAAGCCACTCTGGCCGGACACTTCTTCCCCAGACCCAGGGGCGGAGACATGTGTCTCAGCATCTGATACATGTCCGGGTAAGGCATGCGGCCCCTGGCAGCACCGAAAACAAAACGGGGTGGGAACGGAGAACCAAAGGAAGGGGTCGGTGGAGGAAGAGGGAGAAACGGAAGAGAAGGGAAAAAAAAAAAAAAAAAACCAAACCAAAAAAAAAAAAGAAAAAAAAAAAACCAACCAAACCAAAAAAACCATACGAGCCGAAAAAATAGAGAGAGAAAGATGCAGAGAACAATAAAATAGGTGTTTTAAATAAATGGAAAACAGGAGGAAAAAAATGGAAGAAAAGGTCATTAAAAAAAGATTATTTCACTGCTCATGAGCAGGGAGAGAGAGAGAGAAAAGAGAAAAGTCAGATTCAATTTTGACTTTGAGCTATGGTTCTCGTGGGACTTGGAGGACAGGTGGGGTCTCATTTTGGAGGGCCTGGCACAACGCTCTGGCTCAGTGTTCTTTTAAAAATTGGGTCAAGTTCTCTGGTTTGGCTGAGGCTGGTCTCTGAGGGGGCCTAGACAGGGAGGCGGGGGCCGGGGCAGCGGGAGGAGGGCTGGGGGCTTTGGGAGGCAAAGGGTAGAGGGGGAGAGAGTGGAGGTGATGGGGGGGTCAATGCACAGTTCTGACCCCCCTTGATGTGTCTGATTTGGGGTGCCGTTGAGACCCTGGGATGGGCAGCGTCAGCTAAGAGCAAGCAGAAATGGCTGAAGGGAACAGAGAGGTATGTCCCATGCTTCATCGAGTCTACGTGACTGCATTCTGTTGGCTAAGAATTCTCTAGTTTAATGCAAGAAAGAGAGATGGCTCTGTTTTTTAGATATATATATATATATATATATATGAAATATATATATTGAAGAACCCCAAGCCACACTCATTCCATGGATGCTAGCAGGTTTTAGTGGAATTCAAACCTTGCAAGCAACCCTATGAGGACATTTCTTGCCTAAGCCGAGAGGGGGAGATATCACGCGCAATAAACTGTACATATCCTTATAATGAATCCGACCACTGAAAGGAGAAGACAGGGGTTAGTGGAGGCAGGGGTCAGGCTGCGCTCACGGGCTGGCTCCCCGCGCACGCAGCAAGGTCATGATGCCAGGGGCTGGGGACCCCTGGCTTTGAAGGGCTGGGGGAGACTCAGGGATGAGGGAAGGTCCCTGAGCTGTTCCCAGACAGACTGGGGGCAGAGGGTCTCGGTTGGGGTGTGGGAAAGCTCTGGGCCGAGGGGTGGGGGGGCCCTCCCAGGGCCTAGGGCTCTCTCTGTATCTCCCTTCTCCATAATCTACATGGACTACACTGTGGGGAGGGGGAGCTCGAGGAATAGAGGATAGGGGGACAGCATCCAACTGCTATGACCTAAAATCAAAAGAGGAAGAGTTAGGAACCAGCCAAAAGTCAAGCTCCCAGACCCATGGCTCACCCCAGCCTCTCAGTCTCGTGGAGGACTTGTCTGGGGCTGCGGGAACAGCAAAGATGGACTCCTCCCCGCCTTTCTCCTGAGGCCTCCCTTCCAGCACCCAGGCTGCCAAGGGCCCCCATTAATGCTTTCCCAGGCCCCAAGCCCAGCTCGAACTAGCCTCTTCAGTTAGTAGTTGGTGGGCGCCAAGGTTTGGGATGGCTCCTCTGAGCAGCTTCATGCTGCTCCCCACGTGCACAGGGTGGAGAACGACCCTCTGGAACCACCACCTGTCAGTCCGTCAGGAGCACTCTGGTGCCCAAGGGTAGAAGAGCTCGCTCCCTTTGCGACCGTGACAATGCAAGAAACCCTGAGGCTCTGTGTCTTCGGCCCTGGTCTCCTTCGATCACTGTCCAGCACCACTCTGATCTCCCGGCCAATCTCATCTGCCAAGGGAGCTAGGCCGGCCCCGTTCCTATTGCTCCCAGGACAGCAGAGGCTGAGAGGCCTCTGGCTTCCTCCCCGGGGCCTGGTTAGCTTGTCCTCGCCATCCAGAGGCCTCTCAGTGAGGGGGACACAAAATCCTCAATGCTTGATTCCTTTCCTCATCGCCCAGAAAGCCCGGGCCTTGGGCAGGTGGCCCCCAACCACTTCACCTGTAGTGTGTGAGGGCGCTGATTCTCCTCTTTTTCCTCCAGGTTGACCACTCGGAGATTCTCAGCTAGCGGGACCCAATGCCCCAAAGTCTGGGGCCTGACCTAGCCTCGTGGGCCCTAGTGCCAGAGAAGGGTGGGCAATGTGGCTGGAAGGTGCGGATGACTCCTTACCATGCGGCGGGGTCGTACTCGGCCCAGACACGCACGTACTCATCCAGGTGGTGGGGCCCCAGGATGGAGGAATCTCGGGTGAGGTACTCAAAGTTGTCCATGATGACGGCGACAAAGAGGTTCAGCATCTGTGGAGACCCCGGGGGCCGAGAGGGAGTGGGGGAGAGCGAGACATACCCAAACACACATACGCGGAGGCCCGGAGAGAGAGGGAGGGAGAGGTGAGATGGGGAAAGGGAGACAGAGAAAGAAAAAGATGGGGGGATGGGGAAGAGAGACACACACTCACACAAGGAGCCCCAAAAACATGCCGAAATGGAGATGGGACAGAGAGACAGAGACAAAGACGGAGACAGAGAAATACAAAAAGACAGAGACCAGTAGTGATGGACAGAGACAGAGCAGGAGAGAGAGGGGGGAGAGGCTACATGAAATGGGGGCCAAGCCCAAGGGGCCGCCATGACCCAAATCTCCCCACACCAGTCCCCCAACGAGGCCAAAGTCAGTGCTCCATGTGGGTTGTATTCCCAGCCCCAGCACAAAGTAAGCAATCGGCAACTATTTCCTGGATGGATTGATGGACGGACGGACAGATGAATTAATTTTCTTGCCCTCATCTACACCTGGTAACACCTTTTCATGTGTTCTTCTAGCCCTCGGTACACAGGGAGCTTGCATCATTTTGCCTCCAAGCCTTTGCAAATGTTCCTCCCTTACTGAACATTGTGATTTGTCTCCTCCCGGGTAGCAGCATCCGGGGAACCCTCCTCCTTCCCACGTAACAGGCTGTAGCTGGGTGTGGCCGACCCCTACTTTCTGGCTTCCCAGGCAGCGGTCATACAACCGAAGGCTGTGATTGGTTAAGGGGGGCACACAACCACAGGAAACCATCACCGTCTGCAAGTGTCCTGGGGCCGCAGACAGCCATGGTGCCAGGGGCAGCGGGGTGGGTTGATCCACCCTCCTTTCCTTTTAATTCCCGCAGCCAGGAATCCTTGGTGACTCCAGGGTTCTCTAGTTCTCTTTCAACCCCATGTAGCCAATCCCTGTATTAAGTCTCCTCTGCTTACAATATCTAGAGAGTTTCTGTTCTTCTGACTTCGCTCTGACTGCTCCAGGAAGAAGAGGGGGGCATAACTAGCATCCTGTGTAACCAGCCGGGCCAGGGGACCAGCTCTCAGCTCCGCTAGTTTTTCTCTCAGTAAAACCCAGCCATTCTCAGATGGGGGAGATTCTGTCCTTCCCCCCAACCCCGGGGGCACTGTCAATGTCGGGAGGCATGTTTGCTTATCACACCTGAGGGTGGAGGTCAGGGATGCTGCTAAACACACTGCAGTGCACAGGACAGCCCCCCTGCCCCCCCACCCCGAGAACGAGCCAGCCCCAGATATCAACAGTGGGAACATTGAGAATCCCTGGTTAACCTAATCCCCAGCCGGCTCAGAGATGCTCTGGAGGGAGCAAATCTGTGACACAGCCATATTCTAGAGAAACCTCTGCCCCGGAGTGGGAGCCAGGTCAGAGAGGCCTCCCCTCCCCGCTCCGCCCCCCATGTGCACAGACTCACCAGAAATGAGCACAGGAAGATGAAGGAAACGAAGTAAAAATAAGCAAATTCATTGCCACACTCGGCAGTCAGGATGCCAGAGTTCTTATCACATGGCTTCCCGCTGAGGCAGGAAAGCATGATGTTGTGCCAAGCCTCCCCGGTAGCACTTCTGAGGAACGGAGAGGGGACATCATCAGGGACCTGGGCACCCAGCCCTGGACACTAATATCCTTCGAGGATATTAGCACGGGGCTCTGGAGTTGGACTGGCATGAGTTCAAGTTCTAGGTACGCCACCTTTTCTCTCTGGGAACTCAGAGAGGTGATTCTCATCCTTTAGCTGTGCATTAAAGTTCACGGTGGGGGGGGCGGGGCTTTAAACAATGCTGATGCCGAAGTCCCACTCCCGCAGGCTTGCTTTCAGTTGGTCTGGGGTGGGGTCTGGGAATATAGGTAGGTATGTCTTAAAAGCTCCCGTTCCTCCAGGCAATAATCATCTCTTACTTCCTTCTCCCTAGGTCTCTCTGCTCCAGGCACACTGGGATCTCACTGTCTCCAAACATGTTGGCCATGCTCCTGCCTCAGGGCCTTTGCACTTGCTATACCTTCTGCCTGGCCTGCCCTTCTTCAGATATCCACGTGGTTCCCTCCCTCACCTATTTCTCTCATGTGTCACCTGCCTCCAGGGAGGCGTGACCTACCAGCACTCCATTCCTTTAGATGTTGTTGCTAAATTAAAAAAAATTTTTTTCTCATCCCCAAGTATGCATAACATAAGATTTATCATTTTAGGGGTCCCTGGCTGGCTCAGTCGGTTGAGTGTCTGCCTTCGGCTTGGGTCATGATCCCAGGATCCTGGGATCTAGCTGCGCTCTGGGCTCTCTGCTCAGCTGAGAGCTTGCTTCTCCCTTTTCCTCTGACTGTCACTCCACCTGCTTGTGCTCTCTCTCTCTGTCAAATAAATAAATAAAAATCTTAAAAAAAATTGATTATTTTAACTATTTTTAAGGGTAAAGTTCAGTGGCATTCAGTACATTCACAATACTGTGCACCCATCACCACTGTTTACCTCCAGAATCTTTCATCCATCCCAGTCATGCAACCCCTGGCAATCTCTAGTCCACCTTTTCTTCTCTATGGATTTGCCTGTTCTGGGCACCTCATATAAGTGGAATCATACATTATTATTTTTTTCTTTTTTTTTTTTTCAAAGATTTTATTTATTTATTCATGAGAGAGAGAGAGAGAGGCAGAGGGAGAAGCAGACTTCCCGCAGAGCGGGGAGCCCGATGCGGGACTCGATCCCAGGACTCTGGGATCATGACCTGAGCCGAAGGCAGACGCTTAACCATCTGAGCCACCCAGGCGCCCCTGGAATCATACATTATTTGTTCTTTTGTGCCTCCATTTCCCTCTTAACCTTGAATTTTATCCCCTTCCTGCACTCTCCATCATTAGCTTACTGATTGCCTTTCTCCTCCGCAGGAATAGAAGCATCTGGAGGGCACAGAATATCTCTTTCTGCTTTGTTTACAGTACCTTCAGCAATGCCTGGCACACAGTGGGTGCTCAATAAACCTATGATGAATGAATGAAGGAACTCTAATGTGCAGCCAGGATTAAGAATCAAGCCTCAGGTCTATTAGCCTCAACTTCCTCACCTGTCAGATGGGGTTGCCAAGAATCCCCACCTCACAGGATGGTCAGGAGGATTCAGTGAAGTAATGCCTGAAAATGCCTTCTATGCCTGGATCCCAGGACCTTTAGCTTCTGCCCAGCCAGGGTCCCTGGGGCCCCCACAAACCCATCCCAAGCCTCACTGGAACAGAAGGAAGACAGCACGCCCCCTACAGGAAGAGGAAGGAAAGGACACGCCCCCTACGGGAAGAGGAAGGAGAGGACACGCCCCCTACAGGGAGAGGACACGCCCCCACCAGAAGAGGAGCATGAAAGCACGTGCTCCCGCTCACCTGAAGAGAAGCATGAGGGCCTGGAAGAAGGTGCGAAAGTTATTGTGCTCGGTGATTTGGAACTCATCCTCATCACTGTCCTCATCCTCCACGTCGATGCCGATGTTGCCAAACACCTGGGGAATCGGAGGGTGATGACCAGGGGCAGCCATGCCCCCAGTGGCTTCAGGGAAACTCCACTCAACCATCATGGCTCTCTCTCCAAACTGGGTTCCCCTGACCCACCCCTGCCTCAGGACAGTGGCCTTCCCAGGGAGGGCTCTAGGGACACTAGGGGACTGGCACTCACCTGCATCCCGATGATGGCGTAGATAAAGAAAAGCATGGCAATCAGCAGACAGACATATGGCAGGGCCTGGTGGGAAAGAAGGTAATGAAGGAGAGTGCCAGGGGGGCTTATTACCCCCACCATTTCCCTCCCTTGTCCCAGCGCTCTGCCCCATGGGGCTAGTGGCCCCATGCTGTGCCAGAGTGGTGCCAAGGCTTGGGCCTCTTTGAAGCTATAGTGGCAAGAAGGTATCAGGGGCATTCCCTCTGGAGCTCTCAAGCCACACCAGGGGCAGGCGGTCTAGAGAAGAGCCGTGCAGATCACAGACTCTCAGCAAAGTGCGCCACAGAGGCATTTCCACCTGATTTCTACTTTCAGCCAGAGCAGGGGTGGGGTTAAGATCTTCTCAGCCCTAGACTGGCATCAGGGGCTCACCTTGAAGGACTGCACAAAGGTCCAGAGAAGAATTCGGATGGTGTAACCCTGACGGAGGAGTTTGATGAGCCGGGCAGCTCGGAAGAGGCGGAGAAAGCTCAAGTTGATGAAGTTATTCTGGGGAGATGGAGAGAAAAGTGTGACCATCCACCCACCCCCGGGGGCTCAGAGCCGTCACCACTCACAGAGGCCCCTACATGAAGCCAACCAACAGGAAAAGCAAGCCAGACCCCAAATAAGGAGGGAGAGAAAGCACTATTAATGCAATGGTGCGGAGGAAAAACGTCGAAAAAGGAACAAAGTTGGGGGGGGGGAGAGGGTGGAAGGGAGGAAAAGGCAACTCAAAAGCATAAACCCTCCCTGCCAGCCCCACCCGCAATGGGGGAAAAGGAAAGAAAAAGGAAGGAAGAGAAAGGAACCGGGTGGGGTAGGGGTGGGGAAGAAATAACAAAAGAACAAGGAAAAGAAAATATATCCGAATCATCCAATCAGGAAAAAAATCGAGATGGTTTTTGTTTCTCCCAACAACCAAATGCACTGAGACGGTAGGACACAAGCGGGTCAAGTTGCCGAATCCATCACACGTGTACGATGCACAAACACCAGGGCGGGGTGGGGGTAGCCAGCGCGCTCAGGCCTGGTGGACATGTGCGGGTTCCCAGGGCATGTTACGCTCCAGGCCAGAAATGCATCTGTCGTGGGACTCAACGGGCACCCTGCCCTGCCCTGCCCTGCCGAGCTGCCCACCCGCTCCTGCCCGCCCTGACCTCACCCCACGGCCAAGAGGAGCAGCGGCTTGAGCCAATCGGAGAAGCAGAAGAGCATCTTTTCTTACCCCCTTGGCGAGCGGGAATGGGGAGGACGGGAGGGAGCTGGGGCTGGTCGGCTGCAGGGCGAGTCCTCGCTGCCCGCTGAGTCGGAGAAGATGCATTTGGGGCCCTTTTCCCCCCTCTCAGGGATGGCTTCTCAGCTTCTGGGGCTGGGTGGAGTAGCACGGGACCAGGCCTGCGGGAAGCAGGAAGTACGCAGCGCCCGTGGGTGGGTGAGCTCGCAAGCAGCCCAGGCCCACCGAGGGGCCGGTGCTGGAGGTGGGGCCGTCCCTGCCCCCAGGACCTCCCTGCGTGGACCTTGCCTCTGCTCAAAGACCCCCTGACTAGTCATTGCCTCTACCTCCTCCCGCCCAAGCCGGGAGAACCCCCCCCCCCCAGGGAAGGGGGGTGGTCAGCTGGGAGGGGAGCCAAGAGAGCAGCAGGAGGTGGGCTCTGGCTGCCCTGGGGGTGGGGGGAGTGGGGGCTTGCCTGCTGGGGCCTCAGGGTCGCTGCTGGGGGACAGGCGGCTCAAAGTCACAAATGGACCAAATCTGGCTGGTGAAGCTATCTTGTTGGGCCTGAGCAGTTTTGTTTTGTTTCCATTAAAAAGAGTTGCCAGTGTTTAAAAATCAGATTTCTCCCCCAAATCTGGCGATCTGGGCAACTCTGGACCTGCCTCCAGGTTGGCAAAAGTTAGCTGGGGCTTAGATGTGGCTGCCCCTGTGATGCAGGCCACATGCCCTCCAGTTTGCCGAGGTCCCCCACGTCCTAGAAATGGCACCCGCTTTCCTGGCCTATGGCACCTGCTTCGATGCTGGAGGCGTTGGAGTGTGAGACCCCTGCCTCAGGCAAACAAGGAAAGCTCCGCTGGTCAGTCCACTGGCAGGCTGGAGGCGGAGAAGCTTTATCTAGAGGAGCCCTAGACAGAGGCCATGTAGCCAGGTTTCCACTGGCCTAGCCCTCACCCCTCAAATGGCACAGGGGTGACCACACCGGTCACCCTGACAGTCACAGCTCCCCTTTTGCTCTCAAAAGTTCGGATGATGAATTCTCTATGGACATCCTACTTGGTGGCTCCTGGGGGCTTCCCAGCTACTGGGTCTGGCCTGGGAGCTGAGAGGCAGGGATGGGAGTTCAAGGAATTTCTGGAGTTGACAAGAGGCCTCTGGACTGGCTGGCAAAGTCTAGGATGCTTGTTGGGACCCATCAGTTGGCCCTTAGGCCTCTAGGATGGGGAAAGGGCTGGGAGATCCTACCCTGACCATACCGGGCCCAACCGCTATGAGAATGTTCCAAGGGCCTCGAATAAGCGCCCACACCCAGCTCAGCTGAGAGTCACTCACCCCCTGTGCCCAGCTGACCTGGCTCCCAGCCCTGCCTGGCCACCCAGCTCTACCTGGGGATGGGGCCGATGGCCCCAGGTGTCCCCAGCCCCTCCCGACCATCCCCAGAGTACAAGCCATCCCTTCACAGGGCGGGTCATAACATGTGGACTCTGCCCAGCATGCAAAGGCAGGCGGGCCTGGAGCAGCCTCCAGGGACTCAGGGTAGAGCGGCGGGGGGGGCCTGCCACCATGCAAGAGAAGCAAGGGGGTCTCGCAGGGAGACGCGTGCAGAGAGTATGCTGCCCTTCTTGGAGTGGAGGGAGGAGACACATGGGGGAGGTAGGGGGTGGAGATGAGAGAGGTCCAGGGGATGGGGCATGGGATGGTGCTTGTCTGCCCTCATCCACCCCTCCATCTCTTCTTGGTTCTGCATCGAGTCCTTCATGTGCTCACAGAACTTCTGGTGACTTCCCTTTTCCTAGCTTCCATCTTTCCGTCCACAGCCCAAGAAGGAGCGGCTGTGCTCTCCTCCAAGCCTGCCCTGTGCTTCCCGGTTCAAGGCTGATGGGGTGGGATGCAGGCCCTGGAAGGCTTGTCACACTCAGAAAGATGTGAGAACCAGCCATCTGAAGGGTCCGGAGAAATCCTGCCACTTGCAGACCCCACCTCAGCTGACCTTGCCCCTGTGCTCCAGATCCCATAACCACCTGCCTTCTTGTCAACCACTTGACTTCTTCTGAGGCGCCCTTAAAGGCAACTCAAACCCTCTGTGCTCTTCCCCCAACCTGGCCCTCTTCTGGCATTCCCTAACTTCCATCTCCCAGTTCAAGCCAGACTCAGATCCCTCCAGGTACCTTCCTCCCCCAGCCCAGACCCAACCCATCCCCAGGTCCCGGAAAAGCCCCTGCTCAGGGGGCCAGTCCCCTCTCACGGGGACCCCGGTGCTCCCTTCCAGCCCAGCCTCCTGCCTGGCTGCTCCCGCGCAGCCTCAGCCATCTTATCTAATCACACTTCCGATGCTGCCCCTGCTCCAGATTCTCTCAGGTTTCCACGAGGGCTCATCCCCTTCTGCCCTCTTCACTGTCCCTGGGTCAGCCTTCCTTTGCTCTTTGCTCCAGCCACACTCCCTCACCTGTAGACCCAGACTCCCGCACGATTCCTCTTGCTACCGGGCCTTTGCACGTGCTGTTCTGGGCCTCGAATGCTCTTCTCCCTCCTCTTTTGTTAACAATGCTTATCCTTTAGTTCATAACACAGCCGAAACTTCAGGTGGGTTTGAGAGCGGTTATTTGACCAATGCCGGGCGTCCCCCACTTTGGGTTTAGGCGAGGGGGTGGTAGTGATGGTGTCCACTTCAGCCCACCACTCTGCTTGTGGCACCACATTTGGAATCGTGAAATGTCTGGTGGATGAGTGCACGTGGTGTTGCTAGCTCGGGAGGGATCCTGGTGTGAAGGTGCCATTCAGGGTGTCCTTCAAAGGGGCGCAGAGGTGGTAGGGATGAGGTGGAGGCAGATGGAATGTACCAGAGTGAGAAGTGTGCAAGGAGCCAAGTAAGGGAGGTGGGAGGGATGGAGATGGTGTGTGCAGGGTGGATGGATGGAACAGAGAGGGACAGGTATGCATGGGTGTTTGGTGGGGAGAGGAGAGAGAGGAAGAGCACCTGAACAAGAAAGTAAGGGGGGAGAGTGTGGATGTGGGAAGTGGGGGGCACATGGGTCCAGTGACTGTGTGTATGTGGGGCACGCAACCATGTGAAGACCAGGGCTCCAGGGGAGGGCCTCGTCTGGCCTGCTCCGAGTTTCCCTCCTCTGAGAGTCTTTGCCTGCCTGCTGCCCAGCCCTCGGACCTCCTCCTCGGACTTGGCCAGTCAAACCCACGGGCCTGGAGTGGGGTGAGCTATCCTGGAGCCCAGGCTCCATGAAGGTGAACAGGGGACAGGAGCGAAGAGCGGGTGGCCAAGGGCTCTGAGTGTAGGGATGCGGGTAAGGGATGGGGCGGGAGACCCAGCCAGCTGACTAGTCTTGTGGGAGGTGCTACCAGGGCAAACCCAGTTTTCTCTTTGCAAAAGATGCAAACCAACCCACGCAGAAAACCCCAATTCAGAACCCAATAAAAACAATGAGGAGTGGGGTGAGAGAGAGAGAGAAAGAGAGGAGGAGGGAGGGAGGGAAGGAGGGGCTGCAGGAATGGGGAGGGAGTGGGAGTGGGCTGGGGAGACAGACAGACAGATGGGGGAGGGGGGCTGGGAGGAGCATCAAGCAACCCAAGTCCAAAGCCCAGGACAGGACGTGCAGTGCTGACGCGAGAAGATGCGTTCACAGTTAATGTAAGGCATTTAGACTTCAGAAAGAAGTAAGACCAACCGGATTCTAGATGCAGATGTTGAAGATGGAGGGGGAGCGGGCGGGCGGGGGCAGTTGGGGAGGCGTGTTCAGCGTTTTTTAGGTTGATTTGTAACCAGTGCCAAAAAACCAATGGGTTTCGGTTCCCGGGCGGGGAGTGGGGGTGGTGGGTTGGGAGATAGTCATTGGTGTATGAACACACAGACCACGTCATGGATGAACAAATGAATTTCATAGTGCATTTTGATTGGATGAGTTTTTCAGACGGCGTTGTGCCAATATACAGTTTAAAGAGCAGGCATGAAAAGAGACAAGACAAGAAACACAGTCATTATCCATTGAACGCAGGGCAAACCCACGTCACCCGGCCACTTGGGGGCAGCAGCTGAGGCCCAGGGGGCCCCCCCGAGCCCTCTCCCCCGCAAACCCTGGGGACTTGCCCTCGCAAGGGTCTGGCTCTCGCTGCCTCAGCCTGGCTGAGCTCTGGCCTGACCTAGTGGGCTTACCTGGGAGCCAGAAAGGGGTGGCTGTGGGCTCCTTGCCCGGCAGATTGGGAAGGTAACATCCTAAAAGGGTCCACACACCCACCCTCTATCTTTCCCTCCAGATGATTCTAATTCAGGGCCCCGGGGGGATGGGGCGGGGGAGGTGGTTGGTGAACAAACAGCAGGCCCAAGTACCTTCACAGTAAATAATAGCAATAATAGTAACTGCCATTCGGGAACGATCTATTTCCTGGCAGGTTCTGTGCCAAACCCTTCACGTGGATCGCTCGCACTTGTTAAAAGCTGCCGACTCTCTCCCTAGAACGTAAGCCCCGTGGGGGCAGGCATTCTTGTCTGTTTTCGCTTTGTTCACGGTCTCTGGGCACTTAACAGCAATGCCTGGCATGCAGCAGGCGCTCAGTGAATGCCTACTGAATGCATGAGTGAATGTGGAGCTTGCAGGGATCCAGTGAGGTTAATTGCAACAGTTATCCCCATTCTACATGAGAGGAGGTGATCCACGCCACCCAAAGTCAAACAGCTTGTAGGGAGGGGTGTTTGATCACTGTAATAGTCCTGATGTCCTTGAACTGGGCCCTGTGCCTCATCCTCTTGCCCCTCCCTATCCTGCCAGCCTGGAGAATGGGCCCTTGGGGTCCAGTCCTATGGATCTCTTACTGGCGACTGGAGGTTTCAACCAACTTCCTCCACTTGCCTGGCTGGGGTGCTGGGCCACCCTTCCGACCTCTTGACCCAGAGGGCCACTGGTTCAAAACTGTAGAGTGCTCAGCGGGATGGTGAGTTATTTTGACTGCCAGCTGGAGCTCCAGATCCCTTAGAAGCTTAGGACAGAGAGGAACTGAGGCTCTGGCACAGGGGCCAGGTTGCAAAGCCCAGTGGGGACAGCCCCTTTGGCCTCTCTAGAGGAAGGTGTTAGGCATGGGATGAAGCGAAGTGAGAATTTCTGGCTCAATGGAGCTGAAGGCAGAGGTATGGCCGGGATACCACTTGGGAAGGAGGTGTTGGGGGCACACAACGAGAATGGCCTCCTCTTCTGTGGAGCGACTCAGCCCCACCAGCCTTCCGGGATGGAAGAATGGATCAGTTGGTCCCTTTCTGCTGGGGGCTCTAACGGGGCCACCAATGAGCTCTCAGGAGTCACCAGGTCTCGGTGCATGACCTTAGGCAGGTCCCTCACTTGCCCGAGTACCGAGCATTAGCTTCCCCATCTGTGAAATGGGGCCACACCCCAACTAGGTCTATTATTCCCTTTTCTCTGCCTATTTTGTACATCCCCCCCCCCCCCAGCCTCCCCGCCTGGCTCCCTGGCCTTCTGGCTCCCTTCTGGCTCAGCTTGGCCAATGGAAGGCCCTGGCAGGAGATGGAGGGTGGAGGAGAGATGGGCTTGGGTATTTCTCCCAGGGTTCTGGGCCTGCTTTGGCTTTCCTCTTGGGCAGGGGCTCTGTCTCTCAAGGTCCACGGCTCCTGCCAGGCGGCCTCTCCCCATTCCAGCTCGGATTTCCTCCCTGCTTCAGCACCTGGACAGGTAACAGCTCCCCATGGTGGTGGGGTGCTGGGCACTTTGCCATCCTGGTCTGCCCCCCTCCCCTCCTTTCCGTGGGTGGTCTCTGCTTTCCAGTCCCTTCAGTTGAACCCTCCAAGGGAATTCTTTTCTGTCCTGACCCCCCTGACCTGTACCACAAGCTAATTCATGTGAACCGCTTGGCACAGCGCCTGTCATGCAACTGAGTGTGCCTTTCTTGCCAGGCATTATTTTTATTGCTATTATGATGAGGTCGACGCCCCCTCCCGCCCTTGGCTCCAACAGTCTTTGCCCTTTTGCTCTCCCTGTGAGGATCTCCTGCCCTCCCTCCGGTCTCCTGAGGGCAGCCAAGCCTGGGCTCACTTTCAAATGGCCAAGGAGGGGGTCTGAGATAGGAGCTCTGGGGCCCTGAGTCTTTCAGATGAGGGGGAAGGATGGTGTGGCCTGTGGGGCCACCGCAGAGGGGTCCAGAGACCCCCCCAAGTCACAAGCCCCCCAAGCCTGGGGATGGAAGAGGGTGGACATCCTGGGGACCTTCCTAAGGCCCTGACAGTGGTGTCCCCTGTTGGCTCAAGGGCCATGGCTCCCTCCTGAACCTCCCCCCATGAACCAGAAGGTGGTTAGTTCAAGCAGAATGGACTTGAAGCTGGTTCTTTCTGGGTCCCCAACACTGTGTGGTGTTTGGGGCAGGGCTCAGCCTGGGGGTCCTTTAATTGTCTCAATCCGTATTGTATATTCAGAAGTCAACAGCCACGAGGCAGGGGAGTTCACACTGCAGAGCTGGCCACATAGCCATGGCTTTGGGCTCCCCCGTCTCCCTGTGTTGCCCTCCTGAGGGGCTGCCCTTGCCCCTGGGGTCCTCGCTTCTCCCTCTTTGGTCATAGTCAAGTGCTGGCCCAAGTCAGCTGTGGCTTTTGGGACTGCTGTTTCTGAAAGATTCCCCCCATTCTCCACCCAGCCAGGAGTTACCCACAGAGAAGCTGGCGGGAGACTTACCCCAAACTCAGTCACGAGGATGTCAGTGATGCTGCCCAGAACAGTCACAAAGTCGAAGATGTTCCAGGCATCGCGGAAATAATTCTAGAATGGGGACCCACAAGACAGGGATGCCAACACAGGGCTCCACGCCTGGCTGCCACAGCCGGCCCCGGGGTACATTAGGGGCACAGCTGCCGATCAACCCGAGTGCCCGCCACACTTCTGGTCATTCAAATAGCACAATGCTGCTGTCTGGGCTGCTCAGGATCATCTGTTCTGAGCTCCCCCTTCCTGGGACCCCATGGCTCTCCCAGCCCCAGAGGGGGCCTCCACAGCCCGATTCAGCTCCGCTGGAGAGAGAGGGCTACCCTGTGGGCTTGCCTGTCTCTCTGACACATCTGAGGGCTCCCTGACACGCCAGATGCTTTATAAATGATGTCACTGGGATCCTCATGTAGACCCTCGGGCAAAGGATTATCAACCATATTTTACGAGGCGACTGAAGCTCAGCCTGATGCTACTCGCCCATCTGAGGTGAGCAGCACAGATGTGAAGAGTCAGGATTTGAACCCAGGCCTGGGTGAGTCCAGAGTTTGTGTTCAAGAGCCCCCTCGTTATAGCTTGCTGAGAGTGGATTGTGGGTTCACACCCCCACTTTGCTAACATCCTGCTGTGTGGCCGTGGGCCAGTGACTTAACCTCTCTGTTCTTCCACCTCCTGATCTGAAGAAGGGGGATAGTAACAGGGGCACAAAGGCCTTCCAGGCACACACCAGGCTTCACTGCCTGGGCCCCCTGGTGGTTCGATGGGGCTGTGTGTCTAGTTACAGCCAAGAGGTTTTGAGCAGAGACAGTGTGAGCCACCTCCTGGCCAGCGCGGGACTCACCAGGACTCTTTTAACCCTGGGCTTGGTGACCATCAACGTTCCAGGTGGCGGCTGCTCTGTGGGCCTGGGTCCCTGTGTAACTACCAGGCAAAGAGACCCCTTCCCCTTGCTGAACGTCAACAAAACCTTTGTTGACCGAAGTTACTGAGATGTGGGGGTTGTTTGTTATCGCACCTAAACTTGATCTACCCTGACTGCCCTCAAGGCTCAGTGCAACCCACACCCCACGCAGGCCTTCCCAGCATCCCCACAAAGCAGAGGCCAGGTTGGGGCTCGGGTCCCATTCTGAGAGGTTCATCTGAGGGTCTGACCCTGTGGCAGCCCCTCTGCCTCACAGAGAAGAACCCAGGCTTTGGAGCTGTGATTTCCAGGATCAAATTCTTTCAGCATGTTTGAGTTAAATGTCCTTGGAGTTGGACTGGTTGGGCCTGCCCTCTTCTGGAAGACTGGGGTATAACAGCAATCGGATCATGAATGTGAATGTAGGCGAGGAGTTCCGTTATACAGTAGGCGCTCAATGAATGGAGGCTATTTTATACTCAGCTAAAAGGAATTCGGGTTCTACTGGCACTTTTGGTATTTTAGCAGATGCTGCTGAGGCCCTGCACATATCCCCTCATATTTCGATGACCCCCTTTCAGTTACTCTGCCCAGGGGCATCTTCTGGTTGCAAATTTGCTGCGGAATTAACAGCTCCCTTGGGAGTGGCCCTTGACTCTGACTGATGGGCACTGGAGGATAAATACCCCAGCTCTCTCCTCTCCTCAAGTGGAAGGACTCTGAAGTATGTGCTCTCTGCTGCCTCCTGTTGATTCTCAATGGAACTGTGCCCCATAACACCCTGTACTGGCTGTCTTCTGGCTCCTGCCTCACTCCCCCTCCCCCACATTGAGCTTCCTGGGTTTTCAGATAAATTCCTTGCGCTCAATCCTTATCTCAGGCTGTGTTCTGGAGAGTCCCAATGAAGGTGACTTTCTAGGTGTCTGGCCATATGCCTCAAGCTCCTGGACTAGAGAGCTCCCCCCATCGCCTAAATTGCACATGGTGATCTTGGGGCTTCATCTAAACTGGAGGGGGAGGCTCCAGGCAGGCCCCTGTGAGATGGTCAGGGGTGGGGAAGATAGAGAGCCCCAGCCTTCGGGTAGAACCACTTCATTATCAGAAGATTGACAGCTGTGTTGGGCAGGTCCTGTGCCTGAGCCTACACCACGCTCCCCACGGCCCAGGGAGGCTGGGTGTATGGTACTCTTAGTTTGTAGATGTGGAAACATGAGAAAAAGGCCAAGTGCCTTGCTTGAGGCCAGGCAGCTAGAAAGGGGCTGAGGCAGGATTTGCACCCTGATACGGGCACGCCAGAGCCTGATCACCGCCCCCTATACATGTTCTGTGATCCATCCTGGTGGCATCCCCAGGACTGAAATGCTGAGTTGCTCTGGATGCAGGGTGCCTCCCCCGCCTGCCTGATGTTCAGCACAGGACCTGACAGCCCAGGCTGTCCCTTGGACTCTCTTTGGGTATTTGTTAAAAATACAGAATCGGGGGGCGCCTGGGTTGCTCAGATGGTTAAGCGTCTGCCTTCGGCTCAGGTCGTGATCCCAGAGTCCTGGGATCGAGTCCCACATCAGGCTCCCGGCTCAGCAGGGAGCCTGCTTCTCCCTCTCCCCCTGTACATGCTCTCTCTCTGTATCTCTGTGTCTCAAATGAATAAATTAAAAAAAAATACAGATTCGGGGGGCCCCCACCTGACCAAGTGAATCTGAACTTCTGGGGTTGGCTCTGGGGCATCATTCAATTTTAAGAAATCTCCCCAAGTGCTCCTCCTGGGTAACAGGGTTGGGAGCCCCTGCCTAGGAGGAGAAAAGTGGGGTGATGAGCCATCCTGTGACCTTCCTGGCATTTATGGGGCACTCCATGCCAGGCTTCACCCTCACTTTAAGCAGACACACTTGATCTGTGCTGGAGTTTGCACAAGCTCTTCTGAGGAAGAGGAAGAGGACGGGCCCTCGAGATGGAGAGAGGTGAGGTGACACAGTCTTGATGTGATTTGAATCAAGGGCTCTCTGGTGCCAACCCTGACACCCTTTGCCACCTCGGGAAGCCAAGGTGAGAAGCCAGCCTCCATCCCACTGAGAGCCTGGCTGAGGGCACAGCCTGTACACCATTCTCCTCAGAGAGGTGGACTCAGTGGGTGGTCAGAAGGGAAGCCATCTTGTATCAAGTGTGAGCTTGACCACTCACTGGGGGATCTTCTTGAAGTCACCCCAACACACAACCCCACCAGTTCAGGTCTTCTTCACTTTTTTTTTGGGGGGGGGGGGGGGGACTGTGAATGTCCTTGGCCACCTGGGAAGGCCTTCTTAGAGGAAGCTTTGTAAATGCATGGAATAAAATACCCAGGATTGCAAGGGCCCCTGTTATCTTAAAATATGCTTATCACAATATTTTTTCAATGATCTAATGATTAATGCACTTCTTCATTAACAAACTACGTAATTTCTAGCTGTAGGGTTGAGAGTCACCAGCATTTGAAGCAAAGAGGAACACAAACGAAATCTGGAGGTGCCTGCGATCTCTATCATGCACCACGAAAATATCTGATTTTTATCTGTGACCCAGATTGTACCAGTAAAGCTGCAGGGGGCTGTTTGCCTTCAAGATGGAAGGAAATGTGAAAGTCTGGTTAGCGGCTTGTGAAAAATACAGATGTGGGTTTTTTTTTCACATCTGATTTCACAGACACTCCCCCGCCCCCACCCCAGCTGCATCCACAGATCCCTTTAGGGATCAATGTGCCTCCGGTCAAGACCACTTGCATCAGTGGGGGATGAAGGCAAGCTAGTGGGGCCCAGACTGCATTTAAAAAGAAAAGCAAGGCCATCAGGAGAACACACAGCTTCAGAGCACAGGGCACACAACAAGGGCAGACACAGATTTGGGAACATTTCATCTCGGTTGTGTTTGCATGTCGGCATGCTGCCTCCATTGTAAAATGTATGTCTTACTGTGGATTGTGGTTAGAACGGCTGGAAGGCCATGGACTTGGCCTGTCTGGATCTCGGTTTCCTTAAAGTAGATGGTAATTATTCCCACCCTTTGGATCACTTTGAGGAATGACTGCACCAGGACGCGCATGGGACACAGTAACCCTCAACAAGTGTTGGGTCTCGTTGGTGTTACTTGGCAAGCACATGGACGCCTACGTAGGGTCTGTGGGCACTGGAGGGATGCTCAAACCACCACTGGGGCTGGGGGTCTTGGGGCCAGGTGGGGAGACCAGCACCCGCCCACCACCCAGTGCCCCTCCGGGCTTTCCCCCCAACCCACAGCTCTAGCCCCAAGGCCGTACTTACCAGAATCCCAAAAGCCATGACTTTCAACACACATTCCAGAGAGAAGAGGGAGGTGAAGACGATGTTGAATACTCTCAGAGCGTTTTCATAAGCCACCGAGGCCCCATAGAACTGGAGTAGGGAGGAGGAAGGACGGTGGGGTCAGCGGGTAGGGTCGGGGCTGGGGCCGCAGCTTTGCGACTATCCTGTCCTGGGGCAGGCGGGACTTGGACACGGGGCTTCCCAACATCCTGTGGAGGTGACCCAGGCCCAGGCAAGCCCTTTGTGGGCTGGGCTAATCTTCTCACATCAAAACAAGCACTTAAATCTTGAGTCCTGCCTTAGCATCCCAGATCCCAGGACGGCCTGCCTGATGGCGTTCCCGATGGGATGCAGGAGGATGTCTGCAGAATCTGCTCTGCAGGATTTTGTTTGTTTTTTGTTTTTTTTAAAGATTTTATTTATTTATTTGACAGAGAGACACAGTGAGAGAGGGAACACAAGCAGGGGGAGTGGGAGAGGGAGAAGCAGGCTTCCCGTGGAGCAGGGAGCCTGACGCGGGGCTCGATCCCAGGACCCTGGGACCACGACCTGAGCTGAAGGCAGACGCTTAATGACTGAGCCACCCAGGCGCCCCTCTCTCTCTTTAGATCCTTACCTATGCACTCCCATAAGACCACTCCCCAGACCAAGACTTAGAACATCTCCAGCACCCCAAAAGTTTCCTTGCACCCCTTTCCAGTCAGCAACCCGCCCCTTCTATTCTGACTTCTTATGAACTCTTCTTGCCCAAACTATTTAATTAGATTCAAGTTTATAACCTTTAGCTCTCAGTACCAGGTTACAGGAGACATGGCAAGTGGAGGAAGAGGTTACAGTACCCCATGAGAAAACCAACACACCCAGAGGTGGGACCATTTTCATTCAACTCATCTGGTTTCCTCAAAAAGTCAACAGCATGGGGAAAAAAAGGTACGGGGAAGACAGAGATTTCAAAGACAAAAACCAGAGACCATGTGTAGTCGTTTCGATCTTGGCTCAGAAAACAACTCATGGGGCACCTGGGTGGCTCAGTCGGTTAAACGTCCGACTCTTAATTTCAGCTCAGGTCACGATCTCAGGGTCGTGAGATGGAGCCCGGTGTCGGGCTCTGTGCTCAGCGGGGAGTCTGCTTAATATTCTCTCTCTCTTTCTCCCCTCTGCCCTTCCCCACTTCCAAAAAACAAAAAACAAAAAAACCCAACTCATGCTGTAAAAGACATTTTGGGGACGAGTCAATATGTATCTTAGAGAATTATCACTCATCTTGTCGAGCATAAGAATATGTATTAAGGGGCGCCTGGGTGGCTCAGTTGGTTAAGCGTCTGCCTTTGGCTCAGGTCATGATCCCAGGAGCCCCGTGTAGGGCTCCCTGCTTCTCCCACTCCCCCTGCCCCGCTCCTGCTTTCTCTAATAAATAAAATCTATTTTTTTAAAGATTTTATTTATTTGACAGAGAGAGACACAGTGAGAGAGGGAACATAAGCAGGGGGAGTGGGAGAGGGAGAAGCAGGCTTCCCGCAGAGCAGGGAGCCTGATATGGGGCTCGATCCCAGGACCCTGGGATCATGACCTGAGCCGAAGGCAGACGCTTAACGACTGAGCCACCCAGGCGCCCTCTAATAAATAAAATCTTAAAAAAAAAAGAATATGTAGGAAAATTTCTTATTTCTTAAAAATACATACTGAAGAATTTAAGGGCAAAATATTGTGGTGTCTATCATTTAAAATAATTTAAAAAAATAGATGAAATGTCCAGAATAGGTAAATCCATAGAAACAGAATGCAGATTGATGGTTGCTGGTGGCTCCGGGAGGGGAATGGGGTGGGGGTGACTGCTCATGGGGACAGGGTCCCCTTTTGGGGTGATGAAAATGTTCTGGAAGTAGGGAGAGGTGGTGATAGCATGTGGTAAATGTACTAAATCACCACTGAACTGCACACTTTGAAATGGTTAATTTTATGTTATGTGAATTTCACCTCAAGAAAAAAGAGAACAAAGTGATGAAGTGAACATAGTGTTCACAATGGGCACCTCTGGGTGCTGGAGACCGGGTGGTTGGGGTCCAGGGACCTGCAGCCCTGGCATCCGGGGGATGCTGCTTGGAATGTCAGGATCCCACCCCGGATCTGCCCAACTGGAATGTGCATGTTAACAAGATCCCCAGATGATCCGGGAACACACTGAAGTCTGAGAAGCGCTGTGCTGTCCTATTCCTTTCTGTTTGAAACTGCTCGTGATTCTAACAATGAAAAGATAAAAGAACTTGCTTATGGAGAAGCGTTTCAAGCAAAAATAGGCACGGCTTTTTCGCCAATCCAAAAATGAGCAACTTAAATATCGAGTGTTTTTGAAGTGTTGAGAAATGTGCTCATATCTTTGCCTGAACGTCCTCATTCAATCCTTGGGATGGGAGGAACGTGCTATTATGATCATCCCCATTTCATTGACAGGGAAACTGAGGCCTGAGAGTTGCTGGCCCCTTGTGCAAAGTTAAATGCTGAGATAAATAGCAGAGCTGGGCTTACATCCTGTCCTTTGGTCTCCAAACTACAGGGTGAAAGATTCTGACTTTTCACCCTGAAGGGGCTCTGTGGCCCCAAGAGTTGCAAGGTCCCTGCCTGCCCCTCCTTCCTTAGTTCATCCACTGAACATTTATCGAGGGCCTCCTGTGCCCTCAGAGCCAGGGATTCGCTGAACCCTAGGAACTCAGGGGTGACCAGGACTGGCCTAGGCCCTGGGAGCTCACAAGCTGGTGGGGGAGTGCGCCAGGCAACCTCATGCTGATATTATGGCACGTGGGATCGCTGATGGGGTGCTTGCAAAGATAGGCACCTCGTGCAGTCATGGGAGGTCAGGAAAGGTTTCTTGGGCGATGCAGCTGGAAGGAGCTGTCCACGCCAAGGGGCGGGAACCGTGTGTCAGGCAGAGGGAACAGCCAGAGCAGAGGCTCAGGGGCGGTGACGGAGTCTGGTCTGCCTGGGGAAACTTGGGGCACATGGCGTCATTTGGCCAGAGGAAGGTGGGTGTGAGGGGCGGGCACACGTGGGGTTAAGCAGTGCTGGGGGCTCACCTTCATCATGAGCACGATGGTGTTGAGAGCGATCATGGCCATGATGGTGTACTCGAAGGGCGGAGACACCACGAACTGCCACATGCGGTACTGGAAGCTCTGCTTGTTCTGGGGCATGTGTCGGGTCAGTGGTTTGGCACTGATGGCGAAGTCGATGCAGGCTCTCTGCGGGAGAGAGGCTGGCGGCGTGAGGGCTGGGGGCAGGAGAAAGGCGGCTGCACCCCGAGCACCCCGCATCTCACTGGCCACGGCTCTCTGGCACATCTGCACGAGCCTGTCCCCAGCCGAGATTCCTCACTCCCAGAAGCCCTTCACCACGACCACTTTCTCCTGCCAACAGCTACAGCTCCTTGAGAAGTCATCGTCTGCCCGATCTTGCTCTGACATGTCCCTCATGACCTCCCTGAATCCCCTCAGCAAACATGGGAAGTGGGTACTATCAATAAACCTACTTTGCAGGGGAGGAAAACAAAAGCTCGGAGAGGGTAGGCCACTCGCCTGACGTGGCACAGCTGCCAAGTGGGCCAAACCTGAACTTGAACCAAGGTCTGACTTTGAAGTCTAACCGTTCTTTCCTACTGAATGCTTCTTTTCCTCCTTCTCTTTGAGGTTGGAAGGAATAATGGCTACTTAGTCTTAGGGGCCAACGGAGCAGAGGAAGGACGCATTCCAGGTCTTCTGCTTAGTTTGGATGATTCTAGAAGGGCAAAGCACCGTGTCTGTACTCTCTGGAGGACTGGATTTTCATTCATAAATATTCACCACCCCGCCCTCAGGGAGATCATACTTCCTCACCCCACTGACATCAGACATTGGTGTGTGACTCGCTCTGGCTAATGAGATGTGGACAGAAGGGACATGTGTCACTTCTGGGCACAGACTACAAAAATTGGACCAGGGTTTGCCATTCTCTCTTCTTGATCTGAAGTGTCTCAGAGAGGAACCAGAGTAAAGATGATGTGGACCAGAGCCACCTGGACATGTGGTGTTGAGCAAGATATCAATCAATCCCTTTGTGGATAGCTGGTGCTGAGATTCTGGAGCTGTTTGTTACTGCGGCATAACCCAGTCCACACTGACTGATACAGACACCCTCTGTCGGTGTGTTTTCATCTGGGAACCCCATGACGGGCTGCCCTGCAGACAGAATTCTGCCTGCGGAATGCTGCTGTGCCCTCCCCAGAGGCCCCCAAAAGCTGTTTCCTGGGTGTGAATGTGTGTGTGCATGTGCGTGTGTATGTGTTTGTGTGTGTATTGGGGGTGTCATCAACTTTTAAATGAAGGATGCAACCGGGAAGTGGCACCTCATTTTTCTCCAGGCTGTATTCCTCCATCATCTTGTCCCCCTGCTCCTGGAAGGTGATGATGATCAAGGCCACAAAGATATTGACGAAGAAGAAGGGGAACACCACAAAGTAGACGACGTAGAAGATGGACATCTCCATGCGGTACCCGGGGCTGGGGCCCTGGTTCTCAAAGGTGGCATCCACGGAGTGCTTGAGGACCCTGTGAGGGATGGGGCGGGGAGAGGGGGAAAGTGGGACAGGTGACAGGAATGGAGGGAGATATTAAGAGAAAACAGCAAAGAAATGAGTAGTCGCTGTTTTCCGACTCCAATTACTGTGGTTACTTTATGAAGCCAGAAGCATTCCCACCTCCTTTGTCTCTGGGGGATGTTGGCAACAGTGTCAGTTACCTTTACCACTGAGTATGGAGGGTTATTAAGTGCTGGACATGATTTTATTTATTTTCTTGGCCACCCTCTCAGGGAGGTTATCACTGGCCCCCTTTTGCACATGAGGAAATTGAGGTTTAGCAATTTAAAGTGACTTCCTGAAGTTAGCCTACTAAGGCCTGGCCAAGTTGGGATGGGAAACCAGGTTGGGGGTGGTGGATGGGAGGGTGTATGGGGTCATAGAAGCAGATATGAGTGTGTGGGGGGGCATCTTAGCACAGCTGGTAGTGGGAGCTGAGAAGGGGTAGTGGGGATGAACGTGGGTGTATATGTGCATAGCTGCTCTGAACAGTTGCACAGATTGTGCACTGCTCAAGGGTTCTGCATCTAAGGGGTGCCATTCATACTGTAGACATGATAGATTTGTGTATTTATGATGACAACTTTTGGGCACGTGGCCATGAAGTACCTTATTTGAACAAAATCATTAAGTATATTGCAATGATTTTCTGACAGATGGAAGTGAAGTCTGTTGAGGAAGGCTGTCTAAAAAATTTGCTCAAAGGTGCCGTATGGGCTAGCACTGGCCCCATGTGAGTGGGTACTGAGTGTGCATGTGGGTGGGTGGAAAGGCACACGAGGGCTGGTGTGTTTCCTGAGAGCGGGAGGGAGGGAGGCGAGGATGCTGAGGGCACACACCGGAATCAACCTGAATTTCTGAGACCTCTGAGAGGAGGACCGGGACTAGGGTGAGGAGAGTAAAGCACTTGCCTTGGACACAAATTAAGGAGGTGCCAAGCCTCTCAGTCATCAAAAGAAATAGTATTTTACTGCAATATTTAAACAAATCACAACGAATGCCAAAAAAACAAAAACAACAAACCCACAAAAAAACCCATGACAAAAAATACCAACATTTTAAGCAAAGACAGGTCCGGCCCTGGTCTTGCGCACGATTCAGCCTCACCCCAGCCCTCACCCCATTCTGGGTGAGGAATGGTCCTGTGGTCAAAGGGACTTGGGAAATGCCACGTCCACACACTCTGGTCTTGGAGATCTGTGCTCACTGGCACAGGAAGGGTTAAGAGGACATGACGGCCTGTGTCTGGGGAGCCTTTCTACAAATTAGAAGCACTGCCCGTTCCACACACAGGGTCTGGCATACTGAGTCCAGTGAGGGCTGGGTTTTTGCCTCCAGGGCCCAGCCGCACTTGTAGGCTGTTGTTTGGGTGGCAGCTCCCCCCACCCCCGCCCGCTCCGTGTGCCTAGTGGGGTCTCCACCTCGGGAAGCCAGGCTTTTCTCAGCACTGGGCTCTGAGATCCTTCCCCACCCTGCTCCCCGGGGCCCCCCTGACTCTTCCGTGGGACTCTGTGGCGGGCCACTCACTGTGGCCAGCCTTCTCCTGTGGACACAGTGAAGAGGGTCAACAAAGCCCACAGCACGTTGTCATAATGGAACTCATATTTCTTCCACTGTCTGTCCCGTGCCTTCACCTCGTTCTTCTCGTAGAGGAGGTACTTGCCGCTGCAACAGAAAATGCGGGCCATTAGTAAACAGAAGGGGACACTCATCTTCGGCAAGAGGGAGAGGAAGAGGGGCCCACCAGCCCACGTTGCATCCCTAAGCCCAGGAAGCAGCGGCCCCTGATGCGTCTCCCTGACGTATGTGTCCATCTGCTCGGAGACAAATCCTCACCCGAGAGCCGACTCAGGACCGAGCACTCTCTTCCAACACGAAAACTTCTAGTCCTGCGGGTGGGAGCCTCAGGCTTGGGGGTGGGGGCGGGTTGAGAGCAGGGAGAGAGATAGGCACACCTCTGGGTTCATCAGGCCAGAGGGGGCAGCTGCGGCTCCTTTTCAGGGCAGGACACAAGGCTTAGCCCCAGACACACGAGGCCAAGTGTCTGGGGTCCTTCCAATGTCAGGACATAGCCACCAAAATAACAGGCTGCCATTCTCTGCATAGTAACGCTTTACACCAGCGACAGTGTTTACAGGGCGCTTAGTTAAGGGCTTAGCAATTTCTATCACGGGGATGACCCCAAGAGGGGGCAACTGCAGGCCCACAACTTCTCCTCCACGACTCCAAACTCTAGAAAGTTCCGAAAACCAAACATCTTTCTCTTAAGTCAGGGGGTGGCAAGTTACGGCCCGCAGACCAAATCTGCACTTGTTTTCCGTATGGCCCACAAACTAAGAACAGTTTTCTACATTTTTAAGTGGTAGGAAAGAAATCAAAAGAATGCGTTTGTGACCAATTACATTTGTCTGACATTCAAATTTTCATTTCTAGAAATAAGAACACAGTCACGCCCATTTGTCTCCGTGCTGTCTGGCTGCTCTGCGTTAGGACGGGAGCAGAGACAAGCTGTTACAGAGGCTGCGGGCCCCATAAAGGCCAAAGTTCATAGGACCTGGCCTTTGGCAGACAAAGTTTTCCACCTCTGACCTAATTCGTTTGGCAACGAAACCTGACCCGACTGGACATGAGGCTCTTCACACTTGTCATTTGTCCCATTCGGTGCAAACAGTTGCATGTTTACCAGCAAAAAACCAAAACGAAACAAAACAAAACCGGTTTGGTTACAGGGATGCCTTAGACCCAGCTGAGGGTGTGACTGACGTCCTATGTGGAACACGTGCTATATGATCTTTCTAAAATCGCAAGATATTCTGACTTTTGAAACGCATCAGCCAGTAAAGGTTTTCCAATAAGGGAACGTGGACGTGTATGAATATCCCCCACTTGACAAAGGTGGGGATGGAAGCGATGCACGGCAACTCAAACACCAAAACTTTTTCTTCCTATTCTGGCCCCAAGCTGGTTGCACCTGGGTCGCATCCAGGGCCCAACACTCCAGCTTCCAAGCCCAGTGGCACTTCTGCTCCCCACCCCCAGCCCCCACGGGGACACAGAGGAGAGCAGAGACCCACCGGCAGTCTTTCTCGAACTCCTTGGACTCGTCGGTGCAGTGGAAAAACTTCCCCTTGAAGAGTTGCACAGCCACGACAGCAAAGATGAACATGAACAGCATGTAGACAATGAGGATGTTGAAGACATTCTTGAGTGAGTTCACCACACAGTCGAACACGGCCTGGGGGGGCCGAGTGGAGAGAGGGCATGAGGGGCTGGGGACACAACCAACGTGTTGCCAATTTTCCAACGTTCCATCTCATGGACAAGGCCTTTCCTGTTGATTCTGTGTCCCTGCCTCCCTCCCTACCCCCCTTCCCCTCCATCTGGAGTTGTGCTCTTCCTCCCTTCTGCCCACTGAGCAGTAGGGGACGCTCTGGCTTTGAGAGGCAATGTCATGGGCCTGGGAGAGATGGCATCTTTCCACCATTTCCCAAGGAAGGCAGGGGTCCCGCCTGCAATGTCTCCCACCCTGTTCTGCTTCTAACCATGGTGGGTAAGGGTCCTCAAACCCACTGTAATTACAGGCCAGCTTTCCCCGGGGGAGAGGGTGTGCAGCTTTCTCGGGGGCTTGGGAAGGGGGCCACCACCCAGAAAAGGGTGAGGAACCGCAGCACTGGATACGGCTGGACGTCCACGTATTTCAGCGCAAGCAAGCTTTCACGTCCAAAGGGCAGCCACATATTGGCGAGCGACAGTACCAAAGTCATGGGGGAGGGGCACACCGAGGCGACAGAGGATGTTCCTTCAGGTTCTGCAGGAGCCCAACACTAAGTAGTGCTGAATGGCATGGTAACAAAGTTACTCACTTTCCACTTTTCCCTTCAATCCTTTTGAGTGAAGGAGAAGGTCTTGCTTTGTTGCTACTCTGTTAACACCTAACCCTGATACTTTTCCTTTTCAACCCGGGAAGAGCAAGCACCCAAGTCCAAAGGCTTTTTCAGGCAATCTTTTTGGCTAGATTTTCATAACGGTGTCTTATTTTGGGGGAATGTATTTAGTTTTACCTTCTATTAACATTGGGTTCTGGTTTTCCAACTTGAGAACCTTGGCATAGAATTTCCTTTTAAAATATGCTCACTTAAATAAAAAAAGTGATGACTTTAACCTTCAGTAGGAGATAATACAGGTGGCTCTCAGGTGAAACATCAGTTGAAAAGGTGTGTCTGAATGACTAAGCTGCATTTCCTTTCTTTTCTCCTGTTTCTCCTGAATGACAAGCTTTGGGAAATGCTGGTTCATACTATTTTGGAACAGGAGATAATGGAGCCTAGAACAGGTTGGTGAAAAGTCAAAAGTTATGTGGGAGCAGAAACCTAGTTTCCTGCTTCCCACATTACGGTTGTGCCCTATTTTATCCATATGATGTCCTCCTGTGAATTAGGAAAAGGAAGCCCCACCTTAAGACATTTCATCTAATGGAAAACTGTCATAATACACAGATTTTGTTAAGTCGATTCACTTTACTGCCATCTGCTGGAAAGTTGTAATAATAACTATATCCATATACGACGGATGTGATGTTATCAGCTCCCCTTTCAATGTAGTGTCCTTGAGCAGTGTGCAACCTGCCCAATTGTATATGGCAACCCTCACAGGCCTCCCACATGCCCCAATCTCACCTTGAGCTTTGGCAACCGCTTGATGGTTTTAAGAGGTCGTAGCACCCGGAGGACTCGGAGGGATTTAATAGTGTTGATGTCCTTTCCTTTGCTATTGCCACTGTGGAGGGATGTTAGGGTGCAGAGAGGGGAAGAGAGGAAGCAGAAGTCAGTCTGGGTGGTGGGTGGCCCACAACTCCATGTGACCCCACCCTTTCAGGCCTAGGAGTCTGGGGGGAAGCCTGGCACAGTCCTGCCCTTGCTGGGGAAGAGTGGTGAGCATCCCTGCCAGGTGTGAGCTCAAGAGGTAGTCAGCAGATGGCCTTCTGTGATTCTGGTCTCAGGATTTGTTAAGGTCCTCCACCACTTGGCCAGGCCAGACCCAGCAGAGGGGAGCTGGCTGCCCCTGGATGCTCACTGGAGGTGGTCTTGGTGAGCTCTTAGAAAATGTGATTCCTTGTCCCGCTTCCAACAGGATTCAGGAAATACGTAACGTGGCTCTCCCCTAGTATTCCCTGAGCCCACACGAAAGGAAAGAAGCAGGACATCAGATGTCGATGTTGAACCTCTGCCAGGGTCCCTTAGCCCGTCTTTCCAGAGAGCTGCAGAGAAGTTCAGTCCAGGGTCCACTAGACCTGAGCCTTCACTGTACAGCCCCTGCAGATCCCTTGCTACCCTTAGCCAACCATGATTCAGGTCCCCCCAAGAAGAGGGCTTTGGGTGCAGCCATCAAAGGCTTGTGGTTAATAGAACTCATCACCCACCCAGTTGCCCACGTCAGAACCCAAGTGTCACATTCAGCTTCCTGTCCTCCATCCACAATGGGTTATTCCCCTAACATCTCCATCATCGTCCCCGGCCACCATCTTACGCTGGACTCCGTTACCCATTTCCCAGCTCCCCGCCACTCCCTGTCTCTCTTTCCTTCAATCTTTTCTGCACATAGTGTTCAAAGCCAATGACCATATCGCTCTCCTTCTCAGAACCCTCTGGAGCATCTGAATTCCTAGAAGTGCGAACTTCGGGCATGGCACTCAAGGCTCTTGGAAATCTAGCCCAACTTACCTTTACCTTTGCGTTCCCATCGACTGCAACACACCCCAAACCCCAGCCACACTCTTTTGTCTCCCTCTGCTTTTGCACATACTGTTCCTGCTGCCAGAAATGCCCTTCCTCCACCTCTCCATTCACAGGACCACATAGCCCCCAAAGCCAAGTTAGAGGCTCCTTTATCTGACAGCCTTCCCTGATTGCCGCTGGGTTTTACGAGACCCTACTGCTGTTCCACGGTCATCTTTGTTTCAGTCTTTGGCTTCGGGCTTTAGCCAGAAAACCCTTCAAAGGCTTAAAATGTGATTTATTCTTCTACGTGTCCATTTTCCCTTTTAATCTTGGTTCTTGCCCCCACCATGCCCCTGGCGTGTGGTTCCAGGATGCACGTGAATGGATTCAGATCAGAGTTCTTTGAGGGTCTCCCAGCAAACATGTCCCTCTGGTTACCTCGTGGATCATGTGGAGAGCTATCCCAGGGACCCCCACCATGGGTGTCTGGGTATCTGGGCACAAAAACATCCTTTCTTATAGATCTCCTTTCTCTCATTTTTTCGGGGAATAAAGAGGGGAACTGAACGTTATTCTGCAGAGCACAGCTGTGCTCCAGGATTCGGCTGGAACATGTTTTTCCCCTTTTAAAGCCAAAGTCATCACTGTTATCTCAAGGCTGTGCCCCTGAAGCAGGCAACACACATCAAGAGAGTCACTGAGATAATGTGAGGCCGAACAGGGACACAATTAAATAATTGGACCCCACAGGGAAACTAGCTATTTCTTCTTCAAGCATCTTTCAGGCCTTTTGCTTCGGTAAGAGTGGAAGGTCTCCGAGATGTGCTAGGAGGTCACTCATTTCTCTGGAATTCCTAGAACCCAGCTTGAATGTGACAAGCCACAATGCCACTGTTTCACACCTGTGGGATTCACCTTTCCAGCTGTGGTTCTCTCTGAGGCTAACAATACCGGTTGTAAGGGGACGGCCCAGTTTCCCAGCAAAACTGAAGCAGTTTAGACTACGTGTTGGTGGAGAAAATGTCAAGCAGGTGGACATCTAGGTTGTATGTGGAACCAGCTACAATCTTGAGGTGCTGAATGGCTGACATTTGGAAACATGCTTCCCATGGGCCATCCACTCCTCTGAAAAGGACTCCCTGGTCTCCCCCTGTGGGGCTCTCTCCCCCAGGAGGTACCTTGCCCTTGGACAAGGCTGAGAAACAGTCTTGTTTATTGAGGCAGTGAGGAGTGTTCCTGGCAGTTTGGGTCCTGAGCTTGCAGGAATGGCTTGATCAAGGTGCTCTCACAGAAAACCACCCCACTTTGAACCACTTTGCTGAAAGTGTAGATGCTCCTTGGGAGGCTAATTTCTCCTTTTAGAGCCCAAGTCCTGGTTGTGTGGCTTGTCCACCCTTCTCCCATCTCGGAGTCTGGACACGCTTACCCCTCTGGGAACCACCCCACCAAGCTCGTCTGCCTTGTTGAAATTAGACCCTGGAGAGGTCCCGCTCCCCCATGTCCTTTCTGTTCTCTGCCAAGAACTGGACTCATGGTGGATCATGGAGGGAGGCAGTGGCTAAGGCCCCTTAGGGCTCCTCCTCCCGGGGGAGAGACTGAGGGGGGCTCTGGTCACTGCAAGCCACGGATGGCAGCAAAAACACAAGGCCATGGAAACAGGCCCAGAGCCAACACAGCTGCACCAGGGCACAGAGAACGAGAGACAAAATGAGAGAGAGAGAGAGAGAAAACTTTACCGTGTACTGCTCCTGGTGAGGTGGCGTCGGAGGGAGAGACAGATCGTAAGCGGCCTCAGAAGAAAGAACACAGAACACACACACACACACACACACACACACACCTGAGTGCCCCCTGCCCCGCCCGGGCACCAGGAGGGGCAGCCTCAGGCTTGCAGCTCTGGCCGACATCCATCCTTCCATCTGGAAGCCCCCCGTTTGGTCCCCTGCCCTCTGCAGGCTCTTGGCAGCACCAGGAAAGCCAAATTTCCAAGTAGCAGCACAACCAGAAAGTTGTCAGTGACCAAAGGCGAATTTGTGAAGGTCACTGCCAAGAGCTAGAGAAACCCCTTTTCTCCAGAGGTTCTGGGGCTGGAAGGTCTTAGAATGGCTTGGAAGTTGTGAGCTTTGGAGGCAGGCAGGGGCACCGGGGTTTGAATCCCAGCTCTGCCCCTAATTGTCATCCTCATCTGTAAAACAGACCTTGGAGATTCTGACGCTTGACACATGGTAGCTACAGCCTTGGCTTTACCCCCTAAGGTATGAAGAAGAGGGAGGTCAGCGAAGAGTTCCAATTTAGGGTGTGGTTAGAGGCAGCTCTTGGCAGTCCTGAGATAATGCTCTCAGCATCTGGCTCAGCCCTCGCACAGCTCATCTTTGGAATCAGGCTCGGTCTCATGACAACTCTCCAACCATGGCTGGAGGTCAAGGCCGGAGGAACCCAACTGTCATCAGAAACCTGGCTGCCAGGCAGGTCTTCTCCGGAACTTCCTACTTGCTGCCTCTTTCAAAGTTAGTGATATTTCTTTCTTTTCAATATTTTATTCAAAGTTAGTGGTATTTCTAAAAACAGAATGGTTTAAATGTCTACAAATATTCTGCTGGATTCCCCACCCTCCACCTTTTAATTTCATCTTCGTGGTTCTCAAAGCTCAATGTATCTAGGACTTATCACATACGTAGAATCATGTAGATTCTCCTCTGTGGATTATTGACCGATCTTTTAATGACAGTGATTTCTGCCTGACCTGCTGGCTTTAGGTGTAAAATGTGAGCTTTCTGAATGTCACTACGTTTGCCTGCGGGAAGGTGGCACCATCTCGCCTGTTTTCCGGATGAGGAAGCTGAGGCCCAGAGAGGGAGAGTGCCTTGCCCAAGGTCACACAGCTAGGAAGTGGCAGACTGAGATTCAAACCCCAGCTTGTGTATCTTGCACTCAAATCTTCTTTCCCATTTTATCCCACACAAGAAAAATAATGCCTTCGGTGCAGGGGCCGGGTTGAGGATGGGATTAAAAATGTGGCAGCCTGAGGGCTCCTTCTTGGGCTTCCTCGCAGTTCGGCTCCTGAGCATGCAAGAGAGGCTTGATCAAGGCGTTCCGTCAGCTGTACTGGCCTGCCTTCAGGGAGGAGTGGCTGCACCAGATGGATTCTTGGCAGTGAGGGCAGGATCACGACCCGCCAGAGGCTGAGACGTGTCCGTTGGCCGCCCCGATGCATGGGCACAGAGCGTGATATCATGTGTATGGCTCATGAGATGGTGTGTTAATGGTGCTCGCGTGGACATGGCACACAGTCGGCGGAAGGAGCAGGACACACACACACACACACAGATTCGGGTGAAGTGCAGGAGGGGTGGAAACTGTCAGCAGAGCTTCGACACATCCCTTGGAGGACCACAGGGATAGTTTTCCTACATCCGAGACGGGGCCACGATCACAGCACTGTGGCAGAATCCTTGCCTCCACCCCAAAAGGCCAGAACAGCAAGATTCCTTTCAACGAAGAAGGGAGCAGCCTCATGCCCCCTTCCGCCCAGCTTTCGAGGAACCCGGGCTGGCTAAGCTGTCAAGTGTCCTTCTGCTGATTAGTGAAAGCTTCCACGTTCACGGCTGGGAGATGGGCAGCAACCTTGAATCCTGTCGGTCAAGCCTCACCTTAGTGATCCTGCCAGACTCGCCTCTGGGCCTCAGTTTCCTCATCTACAGAAAGGGAACAACGAGACAACTTCCCACAGGAGGTTGCTGGTGGGGATTAAATATATGGAAGCTGTGACTGTTACTACCCAGTCAAGTTTTTCGGCTTTATGGGGAAACTGAGGCACAGAGCCGCTAAGGTACGTGCATATAAGAGACAAACCAGATAGACTTGCAGGAGCCTCTTTCTAAAGCAATAACACTAATCTAACACCCTTCGGGGTTCTCAGCCCTGTCTATGAGGAGATGGGCACAGGACTGATAAATCGAGCTAAAGGACCAGAAAGGAAAGAAGCAAAGGACTCTGGGGTTGGGCACTCAGGCCGAGACCCTCAGAGAATCCCCCACTCCTGCCAAAGCGACATCCATGTAGTAACAAGAAAAGACAGTAAGTAAAGTCCTTATAGGGCGAGAAATGTTCTCAGGCAAAAGAGGCCAGAAACCTGCAGCCAGGGGGTGGGATCCTGAGACATTTTTGGGGAGAAAAGTAACAGCCTGAGGGCTCCTTCTCTGGCTTTTGGGCAGATTTAGCCCTGGGCATGCAGGAGCGGCTTGATCAAGGTGCCTGGCCAGTTGTGCCAAGACTGCAGCCCTGCCTTGGAAGAGAGTTGGCAGCACCAGATGGATTTTTTGCAACAAGGGAGGGAGGATGTGGCAGGGGGAGCCTCAGGTTCTACTTCTCCTATCCCTATGATCATCATATAAAGGCACCCTCATGGCTGTCAGCTCTTCTAAAACCACTTGAGAGCTGCTAGCACTTGTCAGGATCCCACTGGCAAAATCTCCCCCACCCCCCACCCAGTTCCTGTGAGATCTACAAGCCCACTGAGGCTTAGAGGATGTCCTTAAATCCCAATCCAGACTTTTTCCTTGCATAGGAATTAAAAAAAAAAACAAAAACCCAAAACATTCAAAACAGGGATTTTCAAGGTCATGGGCTGGCTGGCTTTATGCCTGTAGCAACTTCATAGAAGCAGTTTAAAAGATTGACTACAAATATGCTGCCAAATTTCCGTGAGTTGTAGGCTCATTTTGAATGCCCTTGTATAACTTCATATATAAAATGAAAATTAAAAAAAAAAAATCAGCTCCCTCTAGCAGATTCTTTTGCAACACAAAGAATCATTCTGCTGATAGATTTTTGGTGGAAAAATAATTTTGCTTTTGCAAAGTGTTTGCTTAAAGTAGAACCTAATTGTAGCTCCAGGGATCCTAGAAACAGCATATTATAAACTATAGCTCATTATAGCAAAAGTTCTCTGGTTGAAAGCCCCAAGTCTTTGGACCGCCACCCCTTCTCCAAATTGTGAGGTCAAATTGGGAGACAGAGGTGAGGCAGGGCAACAGTGGGGGCCCCCTCCTTGTCACTGAAGCATGTTCGCTCCGACAGAGGTCTGGGAGGAAAGTGCCAGGGCCAAGGGTGAGCTGATGGGCCTCGGTCATCCCTTCTTTTGTTCTACACCCAGTGGTGGCCACGGAGGTAAAAACCCACCACCCCAGGCACAGCGGGCAAAGGAGTGGTTGTGTGTGGACGGATGGATGTGGCTGTCAGGGTCCCCCTGACCCGTCACCTCCTGAGCTCTAGGAGACTTGGGGGGCTGCTGGGAGGACATCGTCTTGGAAGGCCCGAGGCAGTATGAGCTTGCCCTCCCTTGTTGCAGAGACCGTCCCTGGTCAGAACATGGGGGGCCTGAGTCTCCTGATGCCAGAGCGCATGGGGAAGTGCCCTCTTTCTCTAGGCCCCGCAGGTTAGGTAGATGGTCAGGCCCACAGGGCCAGGATCAGAGGAGGGAGAGAGAGAAAGAGGGAGAGCGGGGAGAGCAGAGAGGATATGAACCAGATAGAGGGACAGAGACAGAGAGAGACACACACACGTGCTGGGGCGGGCTGGGTGGGCAAGGAGAAACAGAGAGACACAGAAGGTGATAAACAGAAAAGAGAAAATGCGGGGTTGGGGGAAAAGGAGGGAGACACACGGAAAGAGAGAGGGAAGGAGGGAGGGGAGAAACAGAGGAGGAGAAAGAGCCGAGAGGCTGTCAGAGGGAAGAAGAGAAAAAAGGGGAAAGAGAAAGAAGGAGAAAGAAACAGGAACAAGGGAGGGAAGGGAATTTGGGACGGAAACAGAGACAGACAGCACGTAGATAATTTCCACAGGGGATGGATTCACTCCAGGCTGAGGGTGGTAAAGCGTTTCGGCTCTTCAGAGTTGAAATTTTCTCAGGACCTAGCATGGTGCCTACCAGACACCTTGTAGGAGTTGCTCAAATAGCTGATGGAGGGAGGGAGGAGCATATTTCATGACATTCTCATATACACTTTAAAAATCTTTTTGGAAGAAACTGGTGCTATCTTGGTAGGAAACAAATTGTAACTTATTTGTATTTGACATTTCTCTGAATTCCAAGGAGGCTGATTTTTTAATTTTTATTTTTATTAGTTGTCAGCATTCTGCAAAATTTCATTTACATCCCTTGTCCATTTATCTAATGAGTTTCATGTTTCTTATTGATTTGTAATTGCTTTTTATATATGAAAGCCAACAATTCTTTGTCTTATTTGTGGCAATCTTTCTCCTCTAATTCACTGTGCACTTTACTTATTTTATTTTTTTGAAACTTCAGAATATGTTAATAACATTGCCAAAAATTTTTTTTTACAATGTTTTCCATTGCTCTAATACTTAAATAAATACTCAATCATTTAAAAAAGGGTAAGAGAGAGGGAGCGGGAGGAGGAAGGAGTGAGGAAGAAGGAGAAAGAAAGGAGACAAGGTAGAAGGAGAGCAGACATAGAAAGAGGAAAAGAAAGTAGAAGGTAAAGGGAAAGGGGGGGTGGGAAGTCTGGCCAGAGTCAGAAATACAATCAGCCTCCTGACCCTCATGGTACCTCTCCACCAGCTTGGAGGCATCCAGAACCCTGGAGCTTTCTGGCTGTTCTGACACAACTTGACCTCATTGTGTTCCCAGAGAAGATCCGAGAGTGGCCCATGTTAGTCCTTAAATTGGAAATGAGCCACCACTCTGGCCTCCTGACAAACCAAGTCTTTGTTATTTGGTTGGGGGGCCATTCAAGAACCCCTGAAGATCTACTGAGAAGGAAGCTAGGGGGTAGAGGCACAAAGGAAACTTCTGATTTCTCACTATGGGGGTGAGGTGGGTCAGAGTCCCTGAGACTTTCCTTTCCGGGAATGATCCACGGTTGTGGGCACAGACAGGGTCCCCAAGATTTGTTTCTGGATTAGGAGCTGGTTAGGTCTTCTCAACCTGCTTCAAACATCTATATCTTGAGGAATGTACTGCTGAGTTTGCTATCAAGGCCCTAAGATCTAGTGGCTGCCCAGCCCTTGGGTACTATCTTGAAATGCTGTCCAGAACTTAGGTGCCATCTTGGAACGGGTCCCCACAATTTGGGTGCCATCTTGGACAGAATGGCTGCTCAGCCCTTGGGTGCCATTCTGGAATGGCTCCCCACAACCCAGGTGCCATCTTGGACTTGCACAATGATGCATGGCTTTTCAGGAGGCAGAGAGTCCTAGGACTGCCAGAAGTAAAAGACACACAAAGGGAGTCACAGGTCTGCAACTACAGGGCCTTCAGGCACAGGGTGGGGGTCTGAATTCTCATGCACATTCATTTCCTGGTTTTCTTTTTAGGGGGCTCTCAGAGAGACAGTGGTTGGGGTGCAGCTTGTAGAGCAGAAGGAAGATGAGATGTCCCGGCGGGGCTATTCTAGTGAAAGCAGCAGAGCAAGGGGTCAGTGAGGCAGCTGTATGAGGAGGTAGAAGGTGGGGTCCCTTCTCCTTCTTCCTCCACAGTGGACGTCATGCAAAAGCCAGTCGAAGCTCTTCCTGGAGGCATGCGGATGTCTCCCACCTTCCAGAGCCCACTCTCCCCATCTCTACGCCCTGAGAACACATTCCCTGATCCAGTGGGCAGCCCCACGCAGGGGGCGGGGGACAAAGAGGCAAGTAGAAGCCTCAGGAGGAGACTTACGTGAAGGCAAAGGCCACCAGGGCCCCACTGACCACTATGAAGTCGAGAATGTTCCAGAGGTCACGGAAGTAGGCACCCTGGTGCAGGACGAGCCCCAGGTCGATCATCTAGGGTCGAGAAGAGATGGTGCTCAGACCCCTCATCCCACCTTGGGGATTGACACCCACCTTTCCAGTCTCTGGGGGGGGGAGGGACACCAAGAGGGGACATGGTGAGGGATGGGACTGTAGCCGGAGGTCCTGGAGGAGTCCTGGGGAGTACCTCCCCACCTCCTGAGAGGCAGTTCTGACTTGCTGGTTCTTAGGTCCAAACCTCGGGGTCCCCCTTGACTCCTCTTTGTCTCATTCCCCACATGGAATCCATCGGCAAACCTTCCAAAAATCTGTCCACCTTCTCCAAAACCACCCTTCTCCAACGCCCCCCATCATCCTCTGCCTGGACCAGTACGATCGCCACCCACTCCTAGTTCTCTTGGCTCCCACCCGCCCTGCCCCTCCCTCAAGTCTGTCCTCCCCGAGGCCAGAGGGTGCCCGTGGGAATGGGCATGAGTCAAGCCACTCCTCTGCTCAGAACCTTCCATGGCTCCCACCTCACCTGGGGCAAAAGTCAAAGTCCTCCCTGTGGCCCACAAGGCCCTGCAGGATCTGTCCCTGTCACTTCCCTGCTCTCATCTCCCTGCCCTGGTTTCCCCGTTCTCCTCATTCACTCCTTCCAGTCCTTGCTGCAGCTCCAACACACCAAGCATTTCTAATCCCCCGGGCACGACACTTGTGCCAGGATGGCATTCTTGAGGGTGAAGATTCCCTTGGATCCCTGGCTCTCTCAGCACTCACCTTGATCACCATCTCAAAGGTAAAGACGCCTGTAAAAACGTAGTCAAAATATCGCAGCACCTGTAGGGGATAAAAGCAAGGGGGCAGCAGATCACTGGCTTGCTCCAGCAGAGTCCGCATGAACCTAGTGATTGCCCACTGGGGTGTGTGGTCTCCAGCAAAGTCCCCGAGAAACACACTTCCCCAAACAGAGAAAACACGGCTGCCACATACAGTTGGGCAGGATGTGCACTGCCCAAGGGCCCCTCCCATCCTGTCTGAGAGTACAGATTTGTACGTTGTGTATGAAACTGTCCAGCAGATGGCAGCAAAATCCTAACAAAAATCACTCAGGACGGTCGGCTTCTTTCTTATTTGCCCAAAGCTCAAATATAAAGTAAAGGTGGTCTTGGGGAAGTTCGGGGAGGACTGCATCCCTGTTGGCGATGAGTCTGACCTCCCAATGCCCTTGACCTGTTGGGCCTCCTAGGTGAGAAATCAGAGGGTCTCCTAAACAGGACCAACCGGCTAAGTCAGACCCTGGGGGTCAAACTCATCACTGTGGTCTCCCACCCAGCTCTGCGGCCACATCCTCACCATGGTGGGGTGGTTCTCCCCGCGCCCCCCGCCTTACACGGGGCCAGGGCCGGGTGGTTTCTGCCTGGATGAGCACCAGTCTGCAGCCCGGCCCCTCCCAGGCCACGTCATGGCACGTCTCTGGTGTGACCTTCGTGTGAGGATGTGATGGCACAGTGTCGGGCAGGTGGCGAATGCAGGGGGCGGACTCAATCAGATTCACGTTAGAAAAGAGCTGATATTTACTGAGCCCCACCACCAGGGGGCGCCAGTGAGCACCTGAGCCGGGTTCGGGGACCTTCTCTGCTCTAGAATCCTCTGTGGCTCTGATCCCACTTGACGTAAAAGCCATAGTCCTCTTGTGGCCCCCGCCCCCACCCCCAAGGCCCCGAGCACTCTGCCAGGTCATCTCTATGACCTCACCTCCTCTCACTCCCCCTTGCTCTCTCTGCTCCTGCCACCCTGTCTTCACCTCAGGGCCTTTGCACAGGAGGCTACTTCTGCCTGGAATGCTCCTCCCCACATCCCACCAGATTCCCTCTCTCTCCTCCTTTATGGCTTGGCTCATATATCACTTTCTCAGTGCCGCCTTCCCCTGCCCCTGTTTCAATTCTACTTCCTGGTGCTTGTGACTTCCCTTACCAAGTCTACCACCCACCCTTGCAAATTATTTGTTATAATTTGTTAGAGTTATTAGTAATCTCATTAGTGACCTGCCCGACGTCAGCCCCATGAAGGCATGGATGTTTGTAGCATCACCGGCTCAATATCCAGGCCCAAGCATACAGCTGGCACTCAAGAAATGTTAGTTGAGTGAATGCATGAGTAGCTGGAACTGTACTGGGTCCTGTGGGCAGTGGGCTCTGTGATCTGTGTGGTCGCAACTCACATTCCCGTTATGTGTGGTGCAAGAAGGGCCAGCACGGACCAGAGTGGCCAGGATGGCTGGCTTCCTGAGGTGGGGCGACAGGTGCCAAGGGGCTGGAAGTATCTGGGTGCAGAGGAAGCATTTCAGGTGCACTGGGTGGAGGGTCCAGCATGGCCCAGGACCTGGTGCTCTGTGAGCTCCGGGAAGGCAGCGACCATCTCATACCCTGTCAGTCCTTGACGCTTAGCTCTGTGCTTGGCACATGCTGGTTGCTCACTTAGTAATAACTAAACACAGCAATGAATGAAAAGCCGAGAGGAGAAACCTGAAGGCAGGGAGTGGGGGAAGGGCAGGCCAGGTGGTCAGGGAATCTCATTCTGGAGAACTGAAGGAATTAGATCAGGCAAGAGGAAATCAAGAGACCAACAAATTAGGTTTGACTGTATCGAATATGGAGATCCTCTGACCTCTATGCATGACAATTTCCTGTGGCTCGGTTTAATCCAACAATGTTCTCAGACTCGTTTTTGCCGGGGAAATGCAGATCGGAGTCGCAGAAAGATTCCGCTCCATACCCACCAGGTCTGCCAAGCGTGAGAGTCTCCAGCACCAAGTGTTGACAAGCCCGTGGGGCAGTGGGAGACCCCTACGCTGCTCACACCAGCGTCATTGCATCATCCCGCAAACACCTGGCCGCATCTAGCAAGCCTGACCGCGTGCAAATTCTCTGATCCAGAAACTTCGTTTATGGTTTTCTACCCTGGAGAAAATCATGCCCACGCATCCCCTCAGCCTGGGCACCGCAGCGCCACCCCCACCAGCCAGCGACTGAGCCTTCTCCCACCTCCTAGAGTCGGCAGGGGGTTTGCTGACCCCTCTCGGGCCGCCCCTTCCCGGGCCTAGCTCCCTGCTGTCCCTGGGATAGAGCGGGCAGCAGGAGATACCAGAGCACAGCCCCAGCCCTGCCCTGGTACAAGTTTCTTCTGGGAGCCTTGTTCTAATTATTTCCTTCCGACTCCCCCATCGGGTCCCCAGGGGCCCTGCCAGGCCTGCAGAGGAAGGGAAAGTGCAAGGTAAGCTGCTGTCGGGCATGCTTGATTTATGGGGCTTGGCAGCCTCGCCAGGCTCCTAACCTATTTAGCGAGGGTGGCAGGGCCCGGCTCCCAGCGGACAATGTCCCTTTGGCTCTGGGCAGGGGGGGCAGCGATGGGGGGCAGGAAGGAGCTGGGCCAGGGGCTGCTGTTGCCAGTCCAAAATCTGCCACGCCCTCGTCTGTCCCCCCTCTCAACCACAGGCACACATTCATTCTCACTTGGCAGGACTCAAGGGGAGCCGTGCACACAGTAGGTGCTCAATAAACAGAGACGGTTGAAGGAAGCAGCGGGAGCCCTAGGGGCGGCAGAGTTGGAATTGTGCTGTGTGATCTTGATCGGGTCACTTAGCCTTCCTGAGCCTCAGTTTCCCCATCTGTCACACGTGGGCATACCTGGGAGAGCTTACATGCCAAGTGCCTGGGGTTGTGCCTGGAATACAGCAAGCACTCAATTAACAGGATCCACTCACAGACCCTGGACCCCTAAAGGGAGAGCTTTTTAGCTCTCCAGAAAGCTCAAAGTGTAGGCTGGGTTCCTGAGTCAAAACAGTCCTTTCTTTCGAAGCTCATGTCCAAACCCAGAAGTCTGGTTGGTGAGACCTGGCTGCCGAGGGGATTGGCTGTGGGGCCCCGTGCCTGAGTCCTTCCTACCTGCCGTGCAGAGCGTGCGTCCCTGCATATAATGCCAGCCTCACTCCCTCTCCCAGGGATGCTAGCAATTTCTAGCCCCACCCGTTGGAGGCCACCTTTTCCCCTGCCAAGTGCACAGAGCCATTGCCTCCTCAAGGAACAGCCTGCCCCCAAGCACATCAGAACTTCCCCTCCCAACCAGCGGCTGTGCTGTGCCCAGGGCTGTGCCCAGGGCGTACCCCTGACATGCCTTCCACCATGGCAGTCAGCTTTTAGGGTACAGGACAAAGGAGCCCGTAACAGAGGAGCCCGGCCAGGAAGGGGCCTGTGGGGCGGGACTCACATTGTTTCGTGGTGCGTTGGGCTGCACGGGGTCCTCAGCCGCCAGGGCAATGCTGCTCATGGCGATGACCATGAGGATGCACATCTCAAAGTAGCGCAGATTCAGGATGTAATGGCACAGGCGGCGCAGGCTGTTGGGGACAGGTGGGTGTGCAGAGGTCCACTGAGACCGCGGGCTCACAAACGCTTTCCTTCTGTGATCTCCTTATGTCACCTACCACTCCCCGAGACCTCTAAGGCCCAAGGTCCCATGCCCAACAAAGTATCAAGATCCTCCATCTGGGGGCCCTCATGGGTGTCATGGAACCCCAAGAAGGTAGGGGGGCCCTCAGCCAGAGAAGATATTCACAGGCCCTGTTGTTAAGTTTCCTATCACTTCCAAACAACCCTCTTGGAAAATCGTGATTCCCAGACTGAGTTGAAGAAATATTATCCCTGACTCTGTAGGAGACGACAAGCTCTTCTTTTTTTTTTTTTTAATTAATTGAGTGACCTTAGGCAAGTTACTTATCCCCTCTGTGCCTCAGTGCTTTCCTCCATGAAATGGCCATAATCACGGTGCCTACCTTACAAGAATGTGAAGATCAAAAATGTTAAATATGCCTAGCACATAGTAGGGGCTCCAGAAAGTTACTGAAGTTATAAATTGCAGGCCTTAGCAGAGCCTTTGATGTGGTAATGGGATAGTACATAAGTACCTAACCTCTGAAGTGGAGCTAATAGTATTTATGAACATGTCATAAAGTTGTGTGGATGGCAACAAGGCTGAGTGGTTAAGAACAGGGATGCTGGTATCGGTCTGTTTGGGCTCTCCCACTTGCCTGCTGTATGACCTTGGACAGGTAATTTCACCTCTCTGGGCCTCAGTTTCTTCATCTGTTAAATGGGCATAAGCATAGTACCAATCTCATAGGGTTATTATGAGAATTTTTTTTTTTTTTAATTTGTAAAGCACTCACAACAGTGCCTGGCACTAAATACCACATAAATGTTTTCCTAGTAAAACCAAATAAAAAAGGAAGTGCATAAGAGACTCAAGAGTCTCAAGAGGAAGGTTATAGAAAGTAGTTACTGCCCAGTTTCTCTGACATGACTTTCCTTTGTCAGGAAGCATTTTGAGGGACCAGGGATTCAAGAAATATCCTTTGGAAAAATGCAATCCTTAAAGAAGCCACGGTGAGACACATGTAATAAATTTCTCTCTTAAATAATCTATCCTCCTCAAGGATGCCCAAGACAAAGGGCTATGGAACTCAGAGACCATCTGCCTAGAATCCAAATCCTTGTGGAGCAGAGGTTAGGAGCAAGAGCTCAGGGACCAGGGCCGCCATGTATGATTGTATAGGTTGCACACTGCATAAGGCAACCATTTCTTAGGGGTGCCTCTCACATTACAGATGGTGTAGATTTGAATATTTATGATAATGATTTCTAGCTGATGGCCAGAAGGGGTCTTTCCCCCCCAAATCAGTACTTTATGATAAATTTCTCTCTTACAGGACTTAAGAAAAGGGCATCATTTTTTTCATTTGCTCAAAAATCCCCTATGGCCTAATGGTGATCTTGGAGGCCACTCTCCCCGTTACCCTCTGTGTGGGCCTGCCCTCTGGCTTGACTTCCACCAACCCAGTGGGAGCCCCAGGCCCCCTGCCCTGGCCACAGGCCATACTCACGGGTTGGTCGTAGAGAGGATAAACATGGAGCTGTAGGGAGGCATGGGCTTGGGGCCATCTTCCCCAGGGTCGTCTTCCTCCTCCTCCTTCTTCTCTTCTTCCTTTTTTGGCAGTGGGTCTGGGTTGGCGTTTTTGTTCACTGTGGGGACAAGAACCGACACAGGGCTCCCTCCATGATTTCCCATAAGCCTCTGGGCTCCCGTCTGCTCCCCAGAGCAGACAATAAGCAGCTGACATTTATAAAGTGCCTACAATGCACCAGGCACCACATTAGGCCATTTAGTACTCACATGACCCTGTGAGGTTGGTACTTTATGATCTCTACTTTACAGAGGATGAAACTAGCACAGAGGTGAAGCGACTTGCCTAAGGTCACACGGCTGGGATGTGGCAATGCTGGGATTTGAACCTGGTCCCAGAGTGCCTGCTCTCAACCACTCGATAGCCTTGAGTCTGGTGGGATGTTCACAGGATGTTAACACAAACCTGCCCCCATCCCGCTGGATCTTCATATCATCACTTGGAGGCAGGTAGCATGAGGCCCGAAAGACCCACTTCACAGATGGTAATACTAAGCTCTCCCTTTGTCAAACTGCAGGGTCTCCCCCCATGAATACCTCTCTCTTGATGGCAAGGGCCACTACCCTTCCAAGCATTGATTCTGCAGCCTAACCTTGCTATGTGTCTGTGGGCAGGCTGAGTTTCTCTGAGCCTCAGTATTTTCATCTATAAAATGGGCACAATGACAAGACCCACCTTATAGAACTGTGGTGAGTTTTTATCAAGCAGACTCACGGGAATCTCCTGCGTAGAGCCGGCGCTAAGGAAACCGGGCTTTTGTTACCATCTTCAGGAATAACTAGCTCGGTGGGCCATTTCTAAATTCTCACTGCTTCTCTGACCCCAATCTTACATGGTGGGGGGCTTGGAGGGAGGTCACAAACTGCCAATCCCTCAAGGGCCTAGACCTGCACTGTTCAACACTTGAACAGTGGCTATTCCAAACCTTGATACGTTGTATGTGTAAAATACACCGAATTTCTAAGACACAGTACAAGACAAAGAACATAAAGTAGCTGTTAAATAACGTTAAAAATGTTGATTACACCTTGAAATGGTAGCATTTTGGATACAAATAAATAACACCTTGGGTTAAATGTGATTAAAGTTCATTTCACCTATTTCTTTCTTTCTTTTTTTTTTTTTTTTAAGGGGGGAGTGCAGAGAGGAGAGAGAATCCTAAGCGGGCTCCACTCCCAGGGCAGAGCCTGATGTGGGGCTCGATCTCACCACCCTGAGATCATGACCTGAGCTGAAATCAAGAGTCAGACGCTTAAATGACTGAGCCACCCAGGTGCCCCTCTTTTCTTAAATCACTCCTTCCTTCCTCCTTCTCTCCTTTTTTTCTTTCAATATGGCTACTGGAAAGTTTAAAACTACACATGTGGCCCATCTCGCATTTCTTTCGGACAGCGCTGGTCTGGGGAATCATCTGATGCCCCCTCGATTTCCATTAAAAGATCCACTGCTTGTCAAACACAGTGGCTTCCTGGCTTCCCTATGGGAATCTGGGATGCAGGCAATATCACTAAACCTCCTGAGGGGCCACGTGCCAGGCACTGCGGCATATTTTCTCATGTAACCCTCCCAGCAGTCCCATGGGGCAGGAAACCACATCTATACCCATTTTGAGAGGAAGAAACTGAGGCCAGAGAGAGGTAGGGTCACTGTCAAGGGTCACCCAGCCAAGCCTGCAAGGATTGGGTCCAGGCAGCCCTGCTCACCCTGCTGGCCCCAGGGATACCGGGTGCCCCGCCTGGCGGCGGGGGTGGTGGGGGTCTCACCTTGGACGACGGTGTGGTTGAGGGGGGGCGGGCAGGCCGGGGGGATGTCCACCGTGGTGTGGTCGGGTTTCCTGGCAGTCTTTGCTGAGTTGGTCTGGGTGCTGCTGGGGTTGGTGACGATAAGGCTGTTTTCGGGGGTCTTGGGGGGGCCTGGGTCGGACGGGTCCCCCGGGTTGTTGGGCGTCCGGCGGCTGGCGGCGTTCTGGGGGTTGGTGGCTGCGGCAGGTGGGGCCAGTGCCGGGCTGGGGTCGGCGCTGTTCCCGGTCCTGGCGGGGCTCTGGGGCAGGCCGGGGCGGCCGAGGCTGTCGTGGGTGCCGGCCGACCCCGAGGTGGCCAGCTTGTTGTTCCTCATGTTGTCGATGTCCTCAGCCAGCGGCGGCTCTTGGCGGCCCAGGTCCTGCTGGATTGGCCGGGTGGTCGACAGGTTGGGGCCCGACACGGGGACCCCGGGGCCCTGGTTCTCTCTGCGGAAGGCAGGCCAATGAGAAAGGACCCATAACTGAGTTAGAATAACAGATCGAACGTTCTGGACCCTGCCTTGGCTTCCGCCCTTCAAAAGGGCACGCTTGGACCCGGAGAGGCCACGTCCCAGAGCTCCCCAGGGCCTGGCACAAGAGGGCCCCGGCTGACTCCTGCTCAGAGATCACCACCCCATGTAAGTGTAATGGCCCGGCCCCCTGGGTTTCAGTGTGGTGCTTCTCCTGCTGTTTCCCAGGGGACAAGGCTACTCCCATGGGGAGAAACCCGAGGGTAAAAGAACTTTCTGCCAGAGCCTACCTTCCTCCACCCCGAAGCTCCCTGCCTCTGCCTACAGGCCCCCCGGGAGCTCTTGGGCAGGACTGGGGCTCACAGTGTTTTCAGGGGTGCTGAAGCAGACATGGGGCCACCATCTCTTTAGGGGTAGAACTGCCTCATGGCTTAGCGTGCCTGAGGTATTTATGTCCTCTCCCAACATTCCAGTTAGGGGGAGCACGCAGAACATGCAAGTAAACATAATAAATAATAATAAACATAATAACAGCTAATGCTTCAGTAACAAAGCTCTCAGTGCTGTTCTAAGCACTCGGCTTATAATAACCCCTTCATCCCCAGCCCCATGAGGAGCAATTACTAGCCCCGTTTTCCAGATGAGGACACTGAAGCTCAGAGAGGTGAAGTCTCTTATCTAAGGCCACGCAGCTGGCAAATGAACATGATAATTTTTCACGGGGATACAAGTGTGATGAGCATTCCAGGCAGAAGGAACAGCCAGTGCAAAGGTCCTGAAACGGGGACAAGCTTGTTGAGTTTCAGGAGGCTGGTGTGGCTGGAGGTGGAGAGTGGGGGAGACAAGCTGGGTAGGAGTTTGGTGCCTCAGCTACTCAAATGGTTAACACCATGCAGATGGACAGGAGAAGAAGAGTCTGAGTGTTCGGTGCAATTGGAGGGGAGAGAAAAATGTTAAGGGTCCTGGCTGGGCTTTTTCTACCCCAATGTCCTTTGGGACATTAGCTCTTCGAGGCAAGTGGTTAATTTTTGTCTTTCTTGTTCACTTCTGTGATTCCAGTGCCCCGAACGGGGCCTGACACACGGCAGAAGCTGTGGCCCCAGTGAGGGTGGCTGGGCTCTGGAGCCTGTCTGGTGCCTCCCGGCTGCACGTCCGTCCTCAGCTGGCCTCGGCTCTGCCTGCCTGCACCAAGCGGACCTGGCTCCCAGTCAGCTCCTGAGAGTTTGGTCCCCAAGTTTGCTCTGTTTGCTTTCAGATGCCTCTTTAAACCCTCGGTCCTCAGATGAGGGGCCTCATCCTTCCCTAGTTCCTGGGTGCTGTCCCCGGCAAGTCTGTTCCCTGGAAACCCTAGGATATTTGTGGTTTATAATCTCAACGACATCTCTCCCTGGAGGGCTTTGCAATCCGAAACTTATCTCTCGGGCTCTTCTTAAAGGCAACCCCAATTCTGCTTCCTCTGTCCTCCACTTCTGCTCATAATAGCTCACATGTACTGAGCACCTGCTGTGGGCCAGGCTACACACACCAGCTCTTCCAGTCCTTAGAATCATTGTGGGAAGTGGGCAGTACCGTTAGTCCCATTATGCAGATGAGGAAACTGAGTCCTGGAGAAGCCAAGTCATAGCAGAAGACGATTTTCTCAGGTTGCACACGTTCATTGACCCCCTGGGAGATCAGGCGCAATCACATGCATCAAAGCCCAAGCCCAATCTGGAACCCTAAACCCACCTAACACTTCCTCGTTTCAATTTTGCATTTTAACTCGCCAAAGTCCACAGTGTTTTTAGGAAGCAGAAGAGAGACGAGGTAATTTATTTTCAGACTTGCCTCTCTGAGGCTGCATGGGGCGAAGGACAGGCCCAGCACTTTCTCACTTCTCAGTCACATGAGTGGACCAGACTGACCTGACTTTGAGTCTCAGCAAAGCCCCTCACTAGCTGTGTGACCCTCTGTAGTTTGATTAACTTCTCTGAGCCCCAAGTCCCTTGTCTTTAAATTGGGGCTAGAGTAGCAGAACCTTCCCTATAACTTGGAGACTACAGTGGGGATCCTGGAGCTGAGTTGCTACATAACCACCGGCAAGTTACTCAGCCTTGCTCCTCATCTGTCACAAAGGCGTGGTAACCTCCTTGGGTCCCTGTGAGGATCAGGTGTAATAATGACTCCCGGGTCCAGAACCCGATGGAATCTTCCCTGCCTGGTTTAGAACCTTCTTGGGACCAGTGACCCTTTATCCTTCCCAGAGTCTCCCTTTTGGAATAGGACTCTCTACCCTGTGCCTCTCCCACCCCTGTATTCTGGGGGCAGAGAATTTGTTTTCTAGCTCATGTCCACAGATGGGAGGGGATTTGGCCTCCAAATGGATCATACCCAGAGTCCCACCCATACCCAACTTAGATGATGAGATGTAGGATTTCTGAGCTGATGCTGTAACAGGCTAAGACTTCTGGGGATGTTGGGATGGGTGAGTGTATTCTGCACGTGAAATGGACGTATATCTTGGGGGGGAGGAGCCAGAGGGCAGACTATAATGGGCAGAATGGTGGCCCCTCAAAAGATACGTCCACCTGGAAACCGGGAATGTGGCCTTATTTGGAGAAAGGGCCTTTGCAGATGTAATTAGGTTAAGGATCGTGAGATGAGGGGCGCCTAGGTGGCTCAGGTCATGATCCCAGGGTCCTGGGATCGAGCCCCGAGTTGGGCTCCCTGCTAGTGGGAAATCTGTTTCTCCCTCTGCCCCTCTCCTCCCCCCTGCTTGTGCTCTCTCCTCTCTCTCAAATAAATAAATAAAAATCTTAAAAAAAAAAGGATCGTGAGATGAGGTCATCCCAGATCAGAGTGGGCCCTGAATGCAATGACCAGTCCTCAGAAGAGAAGGAGAGAGGACACAGAGGGGGAGGGGTGCAAAGCTGGAGGCAGAGTGTGCAGTGATGCATCTATCGGCCCAGGAGGACTGAGCCCCCAGGACTGCCAAACGCCCTGGGAACCTCGTACGGTGCCTGGACAGCGAGCGTCAGCTGTAATGGTACGAGTAAATAAAGTCCACACCTGAATTTTCCCAATGTCTGACACAGCCCACAAATAGGTTCCTAATTCGAACCCACTCCTGGTCCTTCGTGGGAAGTTGTCCATGAGATGAAAATCTGGCTGGCACTGTCTCCTCATTGTTCGTACAGATTTTTTTTTTTTTTTTAAGAGAGAGTTATCCCTAGCACAAAGCAGGTTCGGGTAAATTACTATTTCAAAGAGAACCTAGATCCTTCGGCCACCACGTAAAGAGGTTATACTAAAGAATACAGCAGCTGAGACCGTGGCACACCTCACGGGGATGTCAGCCTTGCGCCCAGGACAGAGAGCACCTTGGCTCCCTCTGCCGGCTCTGTCTGCTGCAGAGTCGGACCAAACTCAGCCTGCAGAGGCCTCACATCAAGTCTCCAGGAGGCTTCACTGCCAAGCGTCTCCAAGGAGAACTCAAAAGGGGTAGAAAACTTTGAAGTCAGGCCCCTTCCCCCTTCCCTCTTGGGGATGTGCATCATCTGCCCAGAATAGGCAGCTGGTTGCATAACCCTGTCCTGCACCGCATCCCTCTGCCAGCTAATCACTTCAGCATCCTTCTGCCAAGGGCTATGGATACCTTGCCCGGGGCGTGCTCAGGCCCCCAGGTGCAGAGGATGGTCCTGCTTCCTGGTGCCACCATGTCCTAAGGACCTATGTGTATTACCTCGTTTAATCCCCGCAGCCACCACCACTGGAGGTGGGATTAGGATCAGGCCCATTTTACAGATGAGGAAACTGAGGCCCGGAGAGGCAAAGGCCATTGCCAGGTGTCACCCAGCTGGGAAAGGGCTGGGCTGGACTCTGGTCCTACACATTCTAAGGCAGGATAGACTCTATGAGGCTCAGAGGTCCAGGATCTCCTCTTGCTCTTTCTGGGGAGTGGGTTTCGTGGTGATGGCAGCAGTTGGAACTAGGGCGCAGAGAACCCAGAGGTTAATGCCGGGGTGGTGCAGGTCTTGGCAAGAGCTGCCCCTACTCAGCCATGTCCAGCAGGAGGCACTGCCCGGGTACGGGGAGTGGCAGCTGCTCTGGGACCCGCAGCATTTTCCTGGGAGGCGGGGAGATCTCTACCTTTGCTCTGGTCGCCCTGGGGTGCCACTGGGCTCAGCCACCCGGGGTGGGGGATCTGGGGTCAGTGGCTGCTGAACGATGTAGAATGAATGAAATAGAATGTGCTTCCATCCACTTTTCACTGGGGTGAGCTTGTGAGAGCCTCGGGGGGCCATTTAAAGCTGGGGAGGAGACAAAGGTGTAATTGGGGGAGAGGCAGAGGAAACGGAAAGAGAGCAATTATATATATATATATATATATATAATCAATGTTCTGGCGAATGAAAAACAGTGCGGGTCTGGGAAAAGGCTCTAAGCAATGACAAAAAGGAAAAATGCTGGTGGCAGACCCCTTAGGCAGGGCAACTGGCTTGTCACCATAGAGACCTGAAATGTCTTTTTAGTATATTATATTCGTGAATAAAGTTTTCTCTTGGCTATTTTTTTTTAAATCAGATGAATGCCTCGTCTTGGATTTTTTTTTTTCTCTAGAAGTGTCTGAATCCTCGTGAAGTTTTATTTCCAACGAGCATTAGAACATTTTCATAAGCCAGGAGAATAAAGCCTCCCTTGGCCAGGGCATCTGGTGCGTCCATTACCAAGGGAATAGCAGAGCCCTCCTGGTGCAGGTCTGGGGGTGGCCGTGGGGAGGGGGGGCAGGGGCCACCTGTGGGATTCGGGAAAGCTGCATTCTTATCACACTGCTGCTATCAGCCGGCTGCCCTTGGAGAAAATCCCTTCCTCCTCTGGGCCTCAGTTTCCCCATCTGTGAAAGAAAGGAGCTGGAGTGGTCACTCTAAAGGCTATGGATTTAAAGTTGTTTTTTTTTATGTCTGTCGATGAGAAAAAAAAAATTTTTTTAGAGAGGGAGGGAGAGAGGTGGGGGTGGGACAGAGGGAGAGAGAGAATCTCGAGCAGACTCTATGCTGAGCGGAGAGCCTGACACGGGGCTTGATCTCACGACCTCGAGATCATGACCTGAGCCGAAAACAAGAGCTGGACGCTTAACCCACTGAGCCATCCTGGTGCTTCGATGAGAGAATCTTAACAGTGTGAGTGATAATAATAATAGTAATAGCTAATACTTCCTGAAAGCTTGCTGTTACCATTACTACACATAGTTAGCATATATTGAGTACGTAGTAATAATCTTCACAGTGATAACAGTTAACATTCACCGAGTACTTTTATACGCCAGGCATGATTCAAAGCACTTTACATACATTAACTCAGTTGAACCTTCCGCTTACCCTAGGCGGTAGGTACCACTCTCATCCCCACTTTACAGATGAGCCAACAGAGGTGCACAGAGGGGAAGGGACACACTACAAGGCACACAGGCGGGAGGTGACCGGCAGGAGTGTGACCTCCGGCTCCAGAGTTCTTGCCCTTCACCACCAGGCTGTGCTGACATTCCGTCCCTGTCACTCGGCCTCCTTCAATCACAGGAGTCATGTAACAACAAGGATGACAATAATAGCAATACTAGCAGTAGTGAGAAGAACAGCGCTGGTGAATCACGGGTCCTTAATTATCGAGTCATGTTCTAAGCACTGTATTCCACCTAAACATCCTTTCTGTGGCTTCTCCTTGCCCTTAGAGGATTCAAGGTCCTGCTGACCCATCACTGTCCCTTCCATTTCTTTGTCTGCCACTCTCTCCTCACCCTCCAAACCGGCCTCCTTCCGATCTACCTCAGGGCCTTTGCACATGCTGTTCTTAGCCTAGAACACTCTACTCCCTTTTCAGATTGTTCCTTTTGGGACCCTGCCCTGGGCACAGGGGGAGGGAGAGAGAGAATCTTGAGCAGACTCCTCACTGAGCACAGAGCCTGATGTGGGGCTCGATCTCACAACCCTGAGATCATGACCTGAGCTGAAACCAAGAGTTGGACACTTAACGGACTGAGCCACCCAGACACCCCTTGTATGTTTTAAATACACACCCCATTTTCCCAGAATGCAACTACTGGGCACATTAAAGGAAGACTAGACTCTATTTTGTAAGGAACTTCGGCAAGAGGTGTTCTCCAGTTTGGAAAATCTCAACACTGGTGGGAACTCCCTCGTGTCACCTGAGTTGCCCCACCTGAAGCCAGCCAGCATCGGGAGCTGTCCCATTCACGGTGCCTCTGCACAAAGGGCCCTGCGTCACTTCACTCTGCCCTCTAGACCCTCCTTACTCAAAGTGTGGTCCCCGGACCAGCATCAGTCTCACCTGGGAGCTCCTGAGAAATGCAGAATCTCAAGCTGCACCCGAGACCCACTGATTTAGAATCTGTGTTTTAATGAGGTCCCTGGGGATTCACGTACACATTCAATTTTGGTAAGTGCTGGCCTAGTGCCTATGTCATGTCATATAGCAGAGCCACTTAAACACGTCATTAAGAAATCAATATGATGCCCTCGTGGCGATATAAACAAAGACTAACAGGACGTCATTGAATATAAGAACAATGTCTGTTTCAACACGGTTGGGCTCCTATACCTAGAATTACTACAGGACTGTTGCAAAATATTAAGAAAACAAGGATGCTGTTTCCTACTGGGTAGGGCGCTGCCCTGGAAGAAGCCTCCAAAAGCCTCAGCCCTGCTCTCAATTCAATTCTGAGGGCCTCCAGTGGCTTTTCAAATCCCTCAGGAACAGCCCTCAGGTAAAAAAGATGGTTGACTCATTAACAGCTAAAAACGGTCTACATTTACCAAGCACTTCGGTGTCCTCGGCTCTTCTCCGGGCCTTTTGCTGGAATCATCTCTTTGAATTCCAGCAATGACCCAGTTTGATCCCCCCATCTCTATTATACAGACTGCGAAAACTGAGGCCCAGAGATGTGAAGTCACTTGCCCAAGGTCACACAGCAAGTACATGGAAGAGCTGAAGAATTCGGTGGGGGGGGGGGGGGGGGGGGGGGGGATTTCTCACAGCTTTTCCCTGAGACGCGCAAGGGCGAGATGGTGAGCCTGCAGCCTCTGGCGGCCAGCGCAGACGGCCGGCCTAGGTTCAGGCCACTTGGTACCCGGGCGGCCCTGGGCCAGCCGCTCCGCGCCGCGGTTCCCCATCCGTGACGGTGGGGTCTGCCGCAGAAGGCTGAGACGCTCAGCAGGTGCGGGCTACCCCGCAGGCGCCACGTTGGCGCTTAGCATTATTAGCGCTCTTGTCACCGGCCACAGCCTAGAGACCCTCCTCCCCCACCCCTCCCCTCCCCCCTCCCCCACCCCTCCCCTCCCCCCTCCCCCTCCTCCTCCCCCCCTCTTACTTCCTCCTCCGGTGCCGGCGCTCCCTGTCCTCCCTCCGCGCGTCCGCCTCGTACGTGGCCGGGGGGCCGTGCCGGTGCCGCCGCCTCCGCTCGCCGCCGTCGGGCCCGTCGCCGTCGCCGTCGCCGCCCCGCGCCGGCCGGCTGCCCTCGCGGTGCCGGGGCCTCCGCTCGGCCTTGTCCTCCGCGCCGTCGTCGGCCGGCCTGCGGTGGACGCGGTGGCGGCGCGGCTCCCCGTCGGCGCCCGTGCGGGGCGAGCTGCTCCGGCTCTCCCTGCTGCCGCCCTGGCGGTGCGCGTGCCTGCGGTGGGGGTCCCCGGCCTTGCCCCGCTCGGCCTCGCCCTCCCAGAAGCCCGGCTGCTCCAGGCTGCCCTCGCGGGCGGGGTGGTCCGACTCGCGGCCGTAAGGGCCCTCGCGGCTCAGCTCGGCCTCGGGGCTGCCCGCCCAGGGCCTGCGGGGGTCCAGGCCCGCCGAGCCGCTGGGGTCGCGGGCCCGGTCGTGGTAGCGGGCCTGTTTCCTGAGCAAGTCCTCGGCCCGCTGCTGGCCGAGGCGCTGGTCCACCGTGGGCTCGGCCGCCCGGCTCTTGTTGGTGTTGTTGTTGCGGTTCTCCTGGGGGTCGACCACCAGCGGCCGGTCCAGGTGGGTCTTCATGTCCGGCCGCAGGTGCCGGGCGTAGGCGGCCTTCCAGCGCTCGTCCGGGTCCATCTCGTTGTACAGGGCCTCCCGGCTGGCCAGCAAGTTCTGCTTCCGCATCTCGCTCGTGCGCTGCTCCCACACCGACTTGGTGGGCTTCTGGTTCTTCTGTTGCTCCTTCCTGCAAGGGGAGGGTGCAGGGCTCAGAGCCCCCCCCCCTGGGGGGCACTGTGGCCTGCTCAGGGCGCTCCGACTAACGGGAGTCTCAGCCTAGGGGGCATCTCAACCCAGGTGGTCTTGGTCCAGGGCACATGGAAGCTCAGAAGGGTATCTTGGCCTGGCTTGGGTATCTCCGCCCAACCAGGTGTCTCAGCCTGTGCAGAAAACTTAACTTGGCTGGACATCCTGGCCTAGCAAGTGCCTTGGCCCAGGTGGGTGTCTCAATCCAGTGAGGTGTCTCAGTCTGACTGCATATTTTGTCTAATGGCGGAGGTCTCAGCCCAGATGGGCGTCCCTCTTGTCTTCTCTACTCTTTGCATATTGTAGCACATGACCCCCTGGGGGATGTAGCCTTGACCTTCAAACTATTTTAACCTCTGAGACAGCCAGTCATAATGAACATTGGCCTGGAGCAGGTTCTGGAATCGTCCACGGTGCCTGCATGAGCCTTCAGTTCTGGGTCACGGGAGGTCTGGGTGGTCCCAGGGAGAGCCGGGGTGGGCGCTTGGGAGTCTGGGGGGGCAGCGCCTCTTTATCCACGGTTGCCTGTTTACCCACAGGGCCGCTGCTGGCGTGTTGGCCAGGTGGAGCCCAGCCCGGAGGATAGACTTTTCCAGGATTTCTGTGTGCATTGATAGTTTTATACAGATCATCACCTTCCACAGACTGTCAGATTATGTGTTTTCCTGGGCTCCCCTTTCACAGCCACCTCCTTCCACTTTGGCAAAGAAAGCCCCCTCCCCACTGTCACGTGATGCGCTGCCTCACAGTGTGCAAAATCCCTGGGACATCCGACGCAGACACCATTCCGAATATCAGTGTCAACGAATGTCCCTTTAATCAAGACACCTCAGCTCCCACCACCTCACCACCTCTGCTTCACCAGCAAACTCTGTCTGCTCTATCTTTATGATCTGTCTAGAATTCAGCTACATCCATCACCCTACTCCAGTCCCACTGTCTCTTTTGCATGGACCAGTGTAGTTTTTCTCCAGCCTGGTCCCCTGACTTCCACCCTTGCTCCCCACAGTCTGTTCCCCGGACAGCTACCAGAGGGCCATGAACACCCGAGTCAGGTCTTGTCCTTCCTGTGCTCAAGAACCCTCCATAGCTTCCACCTGACTCAGAGCAAATGTCTGAGTCCTGCCCATGACCCACAAGATCTGTTTGTCACCTGTCTGTCTTCACTTCCTCCCGCTCTCCTCCCTCCCTTCCTCTATTTCAGTCACAATGGCCTCCTTCATGTTCCCTAAACACAGCAGGCACATTCCTGCCTCAGGGCCTTGGTATACGCTGTTCCTGCTGCCTGGTATGCTCTTCCCTCAGATCCCCCCATGGCTCCTCCCTCACCTCCTTCAGGTCTTATCATAACCTTCTCAGTAAGGCCTTCCCTGACAACTTTATTTAAAAGCCCAACTCTCTCCAGCTCTAGCTTTTCGTACACCCCTTAGCCTCTTGTTAATCCTGCATCCCTAGCAGCTAGAACAGGGCTGGACACATAGGAGGTGCTTATTAACTATTTATCAAGTAAAAGGTGGTGGGAGAGCAGAAGTACCTCATCCTAAAGCTCAACTCTCTTAGGGACTGCTTCCTGCCCCCAGATAGTTGCCGGAGAGGGGGTACAGGCTGAGGAGCAATCTGGAGTTGGGAGCACTTACACGGCGATGGACATGTTGGCCGCTGACAGAGGACTCACTTCTGCCACCTCCTTGGCTTTCTGTAGAGCGAGTTTCTGGTTGGCTGCTTCTTCTTCTTCTTGCTCATCCTAAAAGACACATGGAGTCCCTCGTTCACAAAACATGGAGTAGGCCTTGGAGGCTCACCTTGGACCCTATTGCTAATAAGGGGCAACATGGGGAATATTCATAAGCACCTGTGTGGCCTGGGTGTTGACTGACCAGAGCCGAGGCCTGCAGGTGGGAACAGGTGCCCAATGTCGGTCAAGTGCACTGCTACCCCCTTTATATGCAGCCTCGATATCCAGCTCACTATTAACCCTATTTTAGCACACAGCCAGAAAGAAAACAAAAGGAAAAAAAAAAGACTGTCTTCCTCTCCCACAGTGGAGATTTGTCTGCGCCCTGTCTCAATGAGCTGGAAATCAGTGCAGGGATTTTCCTCTCACTTCACCTTCTGGGTTGTGCTCTCTGAACCAAGACTTTTCAAAAACACTGACTAGCCCCCACGTGCAGAAGAAAAAAAAAACTGGCGTCCCCTGGCCCATCCCGTGCACTGCCAACAGCCTCCAGAGGGGGATTCAGGAGAGCTTATATTCTCAGCCGGGTAGGTTCAGAGAGGAGGAGGATGGGGGAAGAGGTTTTAAAAATACATACAGAAAAAGATGTTTTGGGGCTTTAAATCCTTCTTCAGCCTTCATGCGGGGCCTCATTCGTAAAACAGAAAAGCCAACAAAGAAAAAGCAAAGAAAAAGCAACGAGAAAGAAATGGCCAGAGAGGAACCCACCCATAAGAAGAGTCGTGCCATGGCAGGGCACCTCTCCCCCTGCGCTGGGATCTCTGGGGCGAGCAGCAACCTTACCACCTCAGAAATGCTCAGATCAGGACACTCTGCCAGTGACAACACGGAGGTGGGACCCAGCCGGCCGCCCTTCTCATAAGACCTCCCTTCCTCCTTGGCACCTCACTCAGCATTTCTCAGAGCCCAGTCCCTGGACCACCTGCCTTAGCATCACTGCAAATGCAGACTCCCAGCCCCCTGCGAGAGCCCGGGTCTGGGCCCTAGAATCTGTGCCCGGGTGAGTATCAAGCATGGGTCAAGTTCAAGCAGCAGCTAACGTGGCGAAGATCGCAGGTTCTAGACCTACCTGGCCTCAAATCTCAGCTCCTCCGTTTACTGCTGATGTCAGGCGAGTTGCCTCACGTCTCGGGGCCTCACCATCCTCACCTAAAATTTCCACTCTCCCCGACTTTCCTTCCCTTGCTCTTCTCTCCATCTGACATATTTATTTCTCGTCTTTCTCTCCCACTGGAATGTCAGCCCCACGAGGGCAGATATTTCTGCCTATTCTGTTCATGGCCGTGTCCTTGGCTCCTAGACCAGCATGCTCACAGCAGGTGCTCAATAAATGCTTTTGGATGAATGACACAGTCTGTAAAGTGGGGCTCAGAGAACTTACTTCTCAGGGTTTCTGTGAAGATTCAATGAGATGAAAAGACACTAGGGGCGAAGCAGGGTACCTGCCTTGTATGAAACGCTCAAGAAATGCTTGTAGAATAAATGAAGGAAACAATATGGGTCTGGAGGAGAATGTCCATCCTTCATAGATGATCTTGCCTCTCTCCTTCCCCTTCTCCCACCCTCCTGGCGCACCGTCTCCCCGGTGACAGCCTCTGAGGATGGGTTCCTGGAACTTGGATGAGCACACGGTTGGATCAGCCCCTGGAGCCAGCGGGCTCCATGGTGACTAGGCCTGGGGCCGTGTGCTTGGGGTAGCAGAGACTTCCGTTTCCCCTGAGTCGGAGCGGAGCCCAGGAAACTCTCCGTCCCTCCTGCCAGGACCAGCAGATGGAGGCTTTGGCAGCGTCCACTCAGTTTGGTTCAACACCTCGAGGCTCGGGAGATGGGCCCGTGAAGCGGAGGGATGCCCTAGGCCTGGCCCTCCTGGGCTGACAGGAAGACTCTGCACATGTTCTCTTAATGCGATGGGGCTGTTTCCCAACACCCTCCTCTCAAATTGCAAGAAAATGTGCCCAGCTTCCTTTGCGCAATGTACAACCTGCATAACCATTCCCCGCGGCCCTGTTCATGGGCTATCCCAGGGAGGTGAGCTGTGGGACTGAAAGAAATGTTGCCTCCTCTGTGCCTAGCTGAGCTGGACCTGAGTCCCAGGGAGTTCAAGGCTGCTCAAAGGGGCGTCTGCCAGCAAGTTTTGCCTGGGTAATTCAACATCACTGACAGGAGTGATAACTGGGCTTCTCGCGTGGATGGTTCTCGGCCCCCTCTCCCAAATTATCTCCTGACTTCATTGTCCTCAGCTCTTCTCTCATTTCTGCTTCTTGAGGGGATCACATCTCTGCTCTTTCAGCTCCTAGTTATGTGGCAAGGTCACTTAACCTCTCTGGACCTCAGCTTTCCCATCTGTGTAATGGGGAGAACAGTAAATCCCCATCTCTTTCACTGTGGTTTTTACTTTGTATCTTTTCCTGCTCAGCTGGAGCTCCAGTGAAAGCCAGCAGAGCCTGTAGGTAAAGAACTCAGGTTCTGGAGCTTGTCAGGCCTGGGTTCTCAGGCTTTCTTTTACCAGCTCTGTCCAATGAAAGCTCTAGGGCCAGGTCGTGCCTAGTGACCGATGCAGGCTCCCTTTATTGAGCACTTACTGTATAGCAAGAACCGTGTTGAGTGCCTGTGCACTGTGTGATGTTATAAATAGTAGCTGCTATTATCCTACCATCTGGGGCCAGTGACTTTGCCTTTCTGAGCCTCAGTTTCCCCTTCTGCAAAAGGGAGATGGCAGCAATGCCTGGCACCGTGAGCATCACCTAATTCTTTACTGCTGCCACTTGGAGGCGAAGTCCTGCCAGCTCCCAAGCTCATGGGGCCACGCATGGAGCCTCCGGACCCTGTGCAGGTTATACCCCGTCTGTCCCGTCCTCTCAGCTCGAGGGTGGTGACAATGCCTGCTAGCCTGGGGACTCCACCATTCCTTGGAGGTCTTTGATGCTGCCTAGTCCCTATAAATGGGCACTCCGGTGGGGTCTGCCACCTGGTCCCTGTGGCAGCCCCTCTGCCTTACCACCTCCCACCTCCTCTGCTCTGGAATCCGCTTGGTCAGGGACAGTCTGTTTCAGGGGGAAGGGATGCCTCCTCCCTGGCCCGGTGCATTCTGGGCAAAAGCTCTAACCCTTTCCCCACCCCCCACCCCCAGCCCAGTCCTGATCTGCCAAGAGCAGGTGGTAACTTTGCCACAGGGAGAAACGTTCTCCCACCAACTCCACCTTGGTGAGCTCCTGGGCGTTGGCCAAATTATCCACCGCGATGGCTAAAAACACGTTCAGGAGGGTGTCTGCAGGCGCTGGAGTCAGGGAAAGCACCGCCACTCGGACCCTGGCTACCGGGGCCTCCCGGACCCTCCCTCGCCGCCCCCCGCATCGGCTCCGCCAGCCGCCCAGGCCTGCCCCACCTCCCCCATGGAGGATACAGTTCCCGAAGAGCGTCAGCACGATGAAGTAGATGGAGAACACCATGCCGCCCTGCACGCCCCCCTGAGACTTAATGCCATCATACATGACCTCGTTCCAGTCTTCGCCCGTCAGGATCTGAAAGGGGACGGAGAAACACACAGCCAACCCCTCTCAGCCACGGGCCCCGCGGAGACGCAGCTGTGGGGCTGGAACCTGCCCAAGGCCGCTCTTCCTGGGCCCTTGTCTGGGGGAGGGGGGTCTTGCCTCGTTTGTGAGTGGGAAGGGCCAGCCCTGCCCTGAGGGGCCCTCAGTCTGGCTTCTAGGAAAAGGTGACGCTGGTGGGGTCACAAATCTTTCTGCAACTCTGTCTTCCATGGTATGATACGGGGATTTGCTACAGATGGAGATGTACCCCTTAAATTCATTGCTTGAAGCTCTCAACCCTCATGTGACAGTATTTGGGGATGGGACCCATGCTGGTGGGTCTCTCGGGATGGGATCGGCGCCTTTCCTTCTAAGAACAGACACCAGAGAACGTGGTCTGTCTCTCTCTCTGTGCCGGGTAAGGAGGTGGCCATCCATAAACCAGGAAGAGAGTCCTACCCAGGAACCGACCCGGTGAGCACACCGGTCATGGACTTCCAGCCTCCCGAGCTCTGTTGCTTAAGCCACATATTCACTGGTCCTTCTGGACTGCTGGGCCTGGGGGCAGGGCGGGAGCCAGTGACCAGAGGACGCCTCAGGCACAGGGATGCAGGCGCCGGCAAATATAAGTTGCCCCGATGCTTATGGGATGCACTAAGGGGACAGGCGTGCTCATCGGGAAAAAAAAAGTCCAGCTTCCCTCCTTTGTAATATTTTCACAAGGATAAAGTAAATGTGAAAGAACTCCAAAAATGTCAATCCGTTAATGCAGGTTTCTCAGCCTCGGCACTGCTGACATTTGGGGCCGGGTCACTCTCTGTGGTGGCGCCGTCCTGTGCACTGTGGGGTGCTGAGCAACAGCCCTGGCCTCCACCCAGTGACGCTTCCAGAACTTCCAAGTAAGCGTCCTTGGGGGACAGAATCCCTCTCGGACAAGAAGCCCTGTGCTAAAGATATATGGGTGGTGATTACAACTATTAGCAATCATGTATGTGGGGGCTCAGAACTTCATGGGTGGTTTCCCTTCCCAGCCCCTGGTCTAGGCGGTCTCATTTAGAAATTACCCTCCCAGGAGAGGGAGAGAGTGAAGTCACATTTTCCATAAACTCCCTTGTCCCCCTCACCCCAAAGAGACAGAACTCACCAGAAAGGCTCTGGTGGTCCTGAGCAAGGTCAGGTCCAAACCTCAGGGCATATGTCCACATAGGTGCAGAAGTTGCTTTGGGGAGACCACCCAAGGTCTATTTTGCCTTAGAATGGGGGATCAGGGGCGCCTGGGTGGCTCAGTTGGTTAAGCGACTGCCTTCGGCTCAGGTCATGATCCTGGAGTCCCGGGATCGAGTCCCGCATCGGGCTCCCTGCTCGGCGGGGAGTCTGCTTCTCCCTCTGACCCTCCCCTCTCTCATGTGCTCTCTCTCATTCTCTCTCTCAAATAAATAAATAAAAACTTAAAAAAAAAAAAAAAGAATGGGGGATCAGTGTGTCTTCCAATCTGGGGAGGGTGGGTGTAGCAATCATGTCTTTTATTTTCTCTCTTCTGATACTTTGACATGGGGCAGCTGGGGCTTGCTAACTGTGGAAGGAGTTAGGGCCAGCTAATTCCTACAAATAGTAAACAACTTGCCTTGTGCGCACACTTTTCAAATGCAAACCAACCAATCCAGAGCCTGCACTCCCAACCACCTGCTCTATAGGCTCTTACACTCAGAGCCCAAAATCCCCTGCCCTAGGCACTCAGGGCAGGTATCAGCCAACCCGAGACAGCCCTGATGCCCAGAGCCCACTGAGATCCTTCAAACTAGCCAATTCTGAATCTGCTTAGCCTGCCTTCCTTGCTGATCCTTCCTGCAGAAACCACAGTCAAAGCCTTGTGCTCGTGTACCCCCTCCCTTTGCCTCCTGACCCACCCTGGTTCTTCCCCGTGTGGCCCTGCGTGGCATGCATGACTCCCTCTCTTGGGATCTGCAAGTATAACAAACTGTCTTTCCAATGGCAGTTATCTACTGATCTGTTGGCCTCACCATACCTGAATTAATTATAAAACCTGTATTTTAAAACAGAAGGGCAAGACAAAGCAGAGAAAGAGGGATTTAAGGAAGCCCCTCATACGCTGAACGGGCCCTTTAATCTTTGACACTAAGGGGCATCCACCCAAGGGGCCGGGTGAAGACTGTACCTGAAACACCGTCATTATTGCTGCTGGAAATGTGTCGAAGTTGGTAGGCGGAGTCCCTTCATCAAAATTAAACCTGCAGGGAGGACATAGGCATTTCACATTGGCCCCGCCCGGGTGCTCTGAGGGCTTGGCTCAGCATCCAGTTTCCAGGGCAACATCTCCAGCATCTCTGTTCCTCAGAAGAAACCCTGACTGGTACCCAGGGCCCCGCCCTTCTGGGTGAGTGCACTGGGCGTCCGGGCCATGAGGAAGGGTGGTTTGCGGGATGCAGGTGAGCGTGGGTCTCTGGATGCACTGGACCTGGGTCAGGGGGCACTTGACCCCAGGGAAGCAGAAGTCGGGGAATCTGCTGAGCACTTACTGGCCACCAAAGAGTTGCATTCCCAAAAGGGCGAAGACAACGATGAACAGGAAAAGGAGGAACAACAGGCTAATGATAGATTTCATGGAGTTGAGAAGAGAGACGACCAGGTTCCTGAGAGATGCCCAGTACCTGCCAACAGAGGCCGGGTGGAGGAGGGGTGGTCAGGCCGGGCGTGCTGGAGGTGCTGGAGGTGGTTCCAACCTGGTCCCCATCCTCACCCCTGCTGGGATGCCAGGGAACTCCAAGGACTTACTTTGTGACTTTGAAAATACGCAATAACCTGAGGGCTCGTAACACGCTGATTCCAAAGGATGTGCCGGGTTTTATGACAGCCCAAATGACCTCGAAGATGCTCCCAATGATAACCTAGAACAGAGAACCTGGTCTCGTGTCCAGAGACCTGGAAAACATGCCCTGGCTCTGAGCCTTGCAGGGATCCAACCCAGCTGCCGTCAAATGGAAGCAGGATGAGGGTCTCAGACTCCTCCCATCCCTTTCTTAAAATTGAATGGTAAGTCACGCCGAGCAAAGAATTCCTGAAATGTGTAGCTGCAAAGTGAAGATCCATGTAACTGCCACCTCCATCAAGAAATAAGACATGTCAACATCCTGGAAGCCTCAAGGGACCCCTAGAGATAACCATCATCCTGAATTTTGTAATAACCATTTCCTTGCATTTTTAAAAAATTAAGTGAAATTCACGTAAGACAAAACTAACCATTTGAAGCATGCATCTCAGTGGCATTTAGCACATTCGCAGCGTTGTGTGACCTTCACCTCTCTCCAGTTCCAAAATATTTTCATCACCCCCAAAAGAGAGCCCGACCCCATGAGCACTGTCCCCCAACCCCCCACCGCCCCAGTAACCACTAATCTGTTTCCGGTCTCTATGGATTTGCCTGTTCTGGACGTTTCATTTAAATGGAAATATGCAGTATGTGACCTTTTGGGTCTGGCTTCTTTCACTTAGCATAATGTTTTCGAGGTCCTTGCCTTTTTAAAGTTTTCAAGCATCATCCCTAGCCAATATGGTTTAGTTTTATCCATTTGAACTTCCATCAGCAGAAAGATGCTGTACGGACTGATTTTTGTCAGTGTCTGCCTCTTTTGTGCAATTATCATGCAGGTGAGATTCATCCAGTTGTTAGGTGGGGCTGTTGTTGGTTGCTTCTCATCGCTGTGGAGAATTCCATTATATAGCTATGTCACAACTTATTTATCCGTGCTACTGCAAAGGGATGTTGGGTCGTTTGGTTTGGGCTATTACAAACAAAGCCACTCAGGGCATTCTTGTGAGTTGCTCTTGCATGAAGCCCAAGCAGGGGAATCGCCAAATCCCCCTGCAAAGGAGGGTCTGCACACTTCCCTGGAGCTCTGCATCCTCACCAATATTTGGGATGGCCCTCTCATTCCTTCCACATTTGGCTGAGTCTCTTGCATCCAGGGGTGACCCCTATTGTTCCCTTTCTGATGTCCCCAGGCCTTAGCCATGCTAGGCAAGAGCTGGAGAAATGAACTCCTTACCAACCAGAACACTTACCCCACAGTCAAAGCAGTTGAAGGAAGAGTGGAAGTAAGGCCGTGTCCCAAGCCCGTACATTTTTATAAACATTTCGGACATAAAGAGTCCTAAGAAAATGAATTCTGCATAGTCTAGAAGGGGAGAGGGGGGGAAACGGAGAGGAGGTTAAGTTTGTGGGGTGGGGATAGTTCCAGGTGGCTCTGACTTTCCTGTTAATAGCAATCCCGTCCTGCTCTGGCCTGGGGAGACAGGGAGAGAGGAGAGTTATTGGTGGCCTTGGCCAAAGATTATTCAAGGCTTCCTTTCCATGGGCCTCAGTTTCTCCTCTATTAAAGGGGAGGAACAACAATGGCCCCCCACCCTCCAACCCACCGACCCCTGACCGATCTTAAAAAGGAGTAAGGAAAAGTTCCCTGGCTCTCCCCCTTGTAGTTTTTGCCCTGGTTCAGTGAGAAGGGCTGGACGTGGGTCATGGCCAAGGACCCAGGTTTTGTGTTGGCTGGTGGGTTCCTGGGTGCTTACCATGTTTTTAAAACTAATGCACTAACAAACTAACTGGCTAACTAACAAAATAGCCAATGGCCCCAGGATGCCAGTGTATCACAATCTAAGAATGATGATTAATCCACTTTTATATGCCTGAGCTTGAAAGGAAAAATAGAAATAGAAATCATAATGGTGTCCTCTTAGTAATCCTTGTGTCAGGGACTTAGCTGGAGATTCAGGGGCAACCCATCTAAGGTACAGCTTTTCTCCCAACTTGGAAAACCTATCTGAGGTCCCCTGGCAAAATCCTGTCTTGCTGATATCTAAAAGTCTTCAACAAGATAAAGCATTCCTGTCCTTTGATGAGAAAGCATAATGGTAAATGCCTTGGGGAGAGGTAACATAAGGGTATTTGTCTGCTACAGCAAAGGCATGGCTAATTTCAGGACCTTTTCTGAGAGAGCTTTCTTGGTGGGGTAGGAAGATGAGTCATCAGGAAGGGTATGGATATTCACCCCTGGATGGGAAGCGGGGATATGGAGGGTGTCTCAGGGGAAGAAAACATATAGAAAGGAAGACGGAGGACTCAAAACTTCCAAGAATGTCAATTTTGGTCACATAACTAATTCTGTTTGAAAGTCAAGGGTGTTTATTAAATCATTCTTTTAAGAGATGGTTTGAACTGTCAAGGTCCTTCGCATTCATTCCTGATTGAAACTTCCCCTTAGTTTTTTGGACTCCAGGGAGCTCCTAGTATCTGAAGGAAACCAAGGTCTCTAGGATCGTCAGGCCAAAATATCAGCAAGGGAAATCTGTCTATAACATCTGGTGTATTCTAAGAACCACCAGAAACAACTCTGGGAGTACTTAAGAGTTTCTGAGATGCTTGCTTCCCAGTTACCATGGGAACCTGATAGCTGGCAATGCACAAGACCTGAGAGAATTGTCTGTAGCCCTGGTGGGTCTGGAAGAACTTTCAGGGCCATCAACTCCGATTTCCAGATGAGAAATTTGAGACCCTGGGAAACTACCACACTTCACTGATTCCAAGACACACACTTTGGGGTGTATCTTAAAATTGACATGTCTCAGTGTAAGATGGTAGCACTGCTTTATTTCTTAGTGGCAAATAAGATAAAAGGGTGCTTTATAAATGAAGATGCTTTCGATTGGTGGATGATGGGAGTGACTTGTCCAGGGTCACATGATGAGTTAGGAGCAGTGCAGACATTGAGAATCCAGGTCACCTGGTGACCAGGGAAGGGATCTGTCATCAGACACAGCTTGGATTCTAGGTTCAAATCCTGGCTTTGTCACTTACTAGCTGTGTGACCCTGGGCAAGTTACTTAACCTTTCTGTGTCTCAGTTTTCTCAACTGGGGATAATTAAAGGACCTTTACAGACACAGAGGCCCAGGGCAGGAAGTCCCAACCCCCTGTTCCTGAACCAGGACAGACAGAGCAAAGTGATTAGTGCAGAGAATATGGGAGATTAAAAATAGACTACAAGAGGAGGTTAAGACAAGAAGTATAGAGTCCTCATTTGTAAGACTCCAGGGGGACCAAATGCAATTACTAAGTTTGGAACTAGGTCAGAAGGAGAGCTGGTCCCTGGGGGGTGTCCTGAGGGGGGTCAACCAATGTGACCGAGAACAAGGAAGGTTACAAGGAAACAATGACCTGGACCAGGCTCCTGGGCCTCTCCAGGCTGAAGACTCGACTATCTCCACTGGCTGTCTGGGTCAATTCCAAAAGAGGTCAGAAGGGGAAAGAAGCCACAGACCTAAGTCAGATAAACCCAGTACATGCAGGAGGAGGGCAGCCATCAGGCAAAAAGGTTGAGGGAAATCTTCACTTGGGGCCCACAAGCCAGAGCCCGGGCATGGACTTGCCTTCCTCACTGCCCAGACACTACTCTTGTTGATTTCTCAGAGCTCTTTATTTTTTAAATACTGGTTAGAAGTCTCCCTACCTTTCACTGCTTCTCCTCACCCTCACCTGGCCATCAACTTTGATACTATCTTATGCTAACTCCTGGAATCTGGGAATAGGCCCAGAAGGGCAAAGCCTTAGGGGTCCTGGTACCCACTGAGGGAGCAAGATGTCCTCACACTTGTTGGAGGAGATCTTCTAGAAATGAATTCCAGGTTTAAGGAAGTCAAAAAGAGCAAGAGAGGAAAGGGGGGAAAAGCAGAAGGTTTGAAAGAAGAGGGGAGAAGCCAGGAGTGTCAGAAATGAGCAGAGAAAATGGAGACAACATAAGGGCCACTCTTTGTTCCTAAAGCATCCCCATCTCTCAACCACAAATTACTTATTTTAACATCCTCAGAGATACACCCATTAATTAGATGTGTGTTTCTGTCTCTATCTGGCTGTTTTGTGGTCTCTACCCTTTTCTGTCTCTCTTCCAACGCCCCTTTCACCAGTGTCCCTATGCCTCTCTCTTAAAAAAGCATCACAGTAGTATTTGGTGGCCTGAATTCCAGCTTCCAGCCCCCAGGCCCAAAGAAGATGGGCTCTGTTGTTGTGGTAGCAGTTACAGACCCACCCAAATGAAAGGACAGATTCAACAAGAGCCAAGGAAGGAACACACACCACCAGAGGAGGGGAAGGGAAAAGGGTGTGAGGAAGGGATTGGGGAGCGGGTGGGTGCAGGGCCGGGTGGTACTCACAGAGGAAGTCGGAGAGCCACTCGGGCTGGTTGTAGTGAACAATAGCAACACACAGCGTGTTGAGGGCTACCAGACTGAGCACAGTCCAGTAGAAGGCCTGAGTTTTGACCATGCGGCGGATGTAGAAACGCATCCTCCTCTCCTTTTTGTGAAAAAAAGTCGAGTTCTCCAGCTTGGCACTTTTAATGCTGGCTCGGGCGAAGGGAGACCCTGCCAAGGAAAGGATAGAGAATGTCAGGGTGTTCCTGTGGAGGAAATTAACTGATGGGCGGCCCGGGCATGGAATCGGGCCAGGGGATCCATTAGCCTCCCTGGTGAGCCCTCTGGCCCGAGGGAACCAACATGACCCAGGGCTTAGCCTTCCAGAGACGGAGCTTACAAGAAGGCAAAAATAATAGTATTGGAAACAACCAATGAAAGTTCTGGATGTCAGTGGGGAGGCAGATGGCTCTCCACTGATGGAGTCAACTTTCTGTGTCTCCCTCTCCTGGCCACATCTGATGATTCTGGGGGTCATGCCACAGGGGGAATGAGGAAGGAGCTCAGGACCCTTGGTGCAGGGCCAAGCAGCAGAGCTGCATGCTGCATGCTTGGGAGGCCTCCAGGAAGAGGTGTGAATAGGACCCTAGTTTCCATGGACACTTCACTTCAGGCATGACCACCAAGGAATGAGCCACCAAGGAATCTGCCTGCATATACTTTTACTTGCGGAACATCTACTGTGTGCCAGACTCTATTCTAGGTGTTCAGGATACACCAGTTAACAGACAGAGCCCTGCCTTTCTGGGCCCAATCTCCATTTGGGGAGAGAGACAGCAAATATAATAAAAAAGTAAATTAATAGTGTGATGCAAGTTACAAAGAACTTTGGGAAAAAGAAAAAGTAGTGTAAGGGGATGGAGAGCCCCAGAAGGGACCATGGGGCAGACTGCCATATGAAGTCAAGTGGTCAAGGTGAAGGTGTTGACCTAAGTCATCTCAGTTTTGTAGGAAGAGTTAACAGGTCTTGAGGCAGAAATATGCCTGCCTGGCATATTTGGGGAATGGCATCCAGAAACCAGTATGGCCGGAGTGGAGTGGCTGAGGGAGAGAGAAGGAGTTGGTGAGGACAGGGAGGGGACAGTGTGGGACAAGCAGGGCTTCATGGGCTGTGGGGAGAACCTGGGCTTTTGTTCTGAATGAGATGGGGACTACGGAGGTTTGAGCAGAGGAGGGAGGGGACCCTATTCAGGTGCTCAGGTGTTTATTGTTCTTTGGCTCATTCACTCTTTCACCTGTTCACTGGCTTGTTCATTGACTCATGCATCCATTAGCTGATTTGTCCAGTCACTCATTCGTCCATCCAGCTTGTGCATCAACCCCATCCCACCAGCCAGGCACTGGACACAGCAGACATCTCGCAGGATGCCACTTTCTCCCTATTCACAAATTTCTAAACACACTCCTGCTCAGCAGCAGCTGGCCAGGCCTTGTAGCTGGATACCTCTCTCATGCCTATCACCTGCCTGACCTCACAGGCATTGAGAACCCCAACGTGGCTCCTCATGGTCCTTCCCACTTGGGGCATTTCTGGCCCTGGTCTCTGTAGCTCCCAAAGATGTGCCCAGACCCACAAGCATCCACAGGGCATGACAGAGAGGAATGAGACTTTCGAAGGTCTCAGGTCAGGTTGGGATGCTCCATGGGGAGAAGGAGGGAGAGAAGGAGAGAGAGAGAGTTGGGGTAGAGCTCAGTCACTGGGCAGGAGGCTCCCACCCCTACTTTTGCTGGAGGCACCCTGAAAAGCTGGTTCTATCACCAACCACCAAATGACCTTGGGCAAGTCACCTTGCATCTTGGGGCTCCAGTGTCTCCATCTGTAAACTGGGGACAACCACACTTCCCACCTTGCAGGGCTGTGGGGGGGAATACACTTTAGCATGATGCTGGCACATTATGCTTATTGGCCATGATAAGCTTATACTGTAACCCCAAGAGATACAACGAGGATCTGGTTCATGTGCCAACTTATGGAGCAAGTCTTTCCTGATCACTGGCCTGGAAGCACATCCCTCAAGCACAGCACTCTTGGGGAAGGGAAAGAGAAGCAAATGTTAATTGAACACCTACTACATGCTAGGCCCGTATTAGCTGTGTATTCTCATCTGTGTTGTATTTCATGCTCCACCTTGACCCATCCTCATCTCTGATTTTTCTCTGTGGTCTGGAATTGTAATTGCAGGCAATCTTTAGATCTTAAAAATATTTTAATAAGAAACTTTATGAAACCCAACAGATCCAAAGTATTATCATTTCAACATAGCATCAGTATAGATATATGTTAAAGAGATGGTTTACACTTTTTTTTTTTTTGGTACTAGAACTTCCAAATCTGATGTGTTAGAATGAAGCACATCTTGGTTCACACCAGCTATACTCAAGGGATCAAGAGCTATAGGTGGCTAGTAGCAGTCTAGAATGTTCTCTGGTGAGGATGGTAGTCTGTCACCACCCAGGTTTAATCTGGGGATTTGGGGCAATTGACAGGTCCTTAAAATTCTCTGTAAATGGAAATAGGTCTTGCCTAAGTTGTGGGTTGAACTGTGTCCCTCAGAGAGACGTGCTGAACTCCTAACACCCAGTACCCGTGAATGTGACTTTACTTGGAAGTAGGGTCTTTGCGGCTGTAATCAAGGTAAGATGAGGTCACACTTGATTAGGGTGGGTCTTAAATCCCATGACTGGTGTCCTTATAAGAGAGGAGCCACACAGGTGCACAGGAAGACCATGTGGCGACAGAAGCATAGACTGAGTGAGGCACACAGAAGCCGAGGATCGCCACCACCCCCAGAAGCTGTGCGGGGCAGGGAACACGTTCTCCTTGGAAGCTTTCAGAGCCAGCACGGCCCTGCCAATACCTTGATTTTAGTTTGGACTTCTGGCCTCCAGAACTGTGAGAAAATAGATTTCTGTTGTTTTAAGCCACCCAGTTTGTGGTATTATAACATGGCAGCCCTCATAAATGGATGCACGCACCCCGTTCTGCATAAAGCCCAGTTTAAAAACTTCTTCGTGAAGCTTTGCTTTTCCACCAAATTCCTCCCTGCCCATACAGCCAGCCATTAGATTCCTCATAATTAGACTTTGTCGCTTTTAAGTAACTTAAACTTATAACTCATGTAATTACTTTTTTTTATTTCAAAAGTAATGCCTGTCACTAATTCGTACATTTTAGAAAAATGTCACACAGAAAGTGAAAATCCCTTTTAATCCTCTAATTTCCACATTTTTAAGTAGCTATACTTAATATTGTTCTTAAAATGGGATCATAAATTTTACATAATGCTGTGCAACTTGCTTTTTTTCATTGAGAAATTGATTTCAAACATTTTTCCATGCCAGTAGCAACCCTGTTCTTTTTCCTGGCTGCATAATAGTCCATCATGTATAAATACTGTAATTTCTTTAGTCATGTCCCCATTTCTGGGCACGTGGGTTGTTTCTGGTTTTCACTTTTTATTTTTTATTTATTTATTTATTTTAAAAAATATTTTCTTTATTTATTTGACAGAGAGCGAGACAGCAAGAGAGGGAACACAAGCAGGGGGAGTGGGAGAGGGAGAAGCAGGCCTCCCACGGAGCAGGGAGCCTGATGCGGGGCTCGATCCCAGGACCCTGGGATCATGACCCGAGCCGAAGGCAGACGCTTAACGACTGAGCCACCCAGGCGCCCCCTGGTTTTCATTTTAAAAAAAAATATTTTATTTATTTATTTGAGAGGCAGAGAAAGAGAGAGCGCGCGAGAAAGAACACGAACAAGGGGGAGCTGTAGGAGATGGAGAAGCAGACTTCCCACTGGGCAGGGGGCCTGACATGGGGCTCGATCCCAGGACCCCAGGATCACGACCTGAGCCAAAGGCAGACGCTTAACTGACTGAGCCACCCAGGCATCCTGTGGTTTTCACTTTTTAAAAAAATATTTTATTTTTAAGTAAGCTCTACACCCAATGTGGGGCTTGAACTCACGACCCTGAGATCAAGAGCCACATGCTCTACTGACGGAGCCAGCCAGGTGCACCTCTGGTTTTCACTTTTTTGAACACCAGAAACAACACTGTTGAGAAGAGGCATAGGCCTTTTGCACACATGGAAGAAATGTTTTTGAAGTGGAAATGCTAGGTCAAAGAAAATAAACATCCATAATTAAATAATACCAAACCATATACTGGAAACACTGCAAATTACACGCCTGCCAACAACATATGACAATGCTCATTTCCCCACATCCTTGCCAACACTGGGTAGTATCACTTTTCCATCTTTTCTAGAATGACTGATGAAAAATAATTTCTCTGCCAATTAAGAGCAGGTACCCAATCTTATCCATAGGGGAGATCCTGACTTGAGTATGCCAATTTTTTTTTTCAGCGCCTGGCATTTAAAACATGTGGTATGAACAAAATATATTTGCCTATCAAAATACAACAAAACATTAAAAAAAAAATGGAAGCAACCTAATTGGGAAAATGTGTGGGCCAGACAGAACCCATCAAATACACAGAACACTGACGGAGCACTCCCGTTCTTGAACTTGCTGGAAGGAGGGAAACAGATGTATTCCACAAGTTGAAATAGAACTAGTTCATCGTTACAAGGAAAAGAGTGTTTTGGCTAGAAATTAAAAATGCAAATTAAAACAAGCTTTAAGGTATCATTACAGACCTACTTCACTGGGAAAGGAAATTAAAGGGGAAATACGCAGTGGCCGGGATGGGGGATCCGTGATCGTATGAGTACTTGGCAAGTTTATAAATGGGTTCAGTGCTTTGGAAACTCAGACTGGTTCTGTGAATAATGAGTTGAAAAGCTGTCAATATCTTTTTTTTTTTTTTAAAGATTTTATTTATTTCTTTGAGAGAGAGAATGAGATAGAGAGAGCATGAGAGGGGGGAGGGTCAGAGGGAGAAGCAGACTCCCCGCCGAGCAGGGAGCCCGATGCGGGACTCGATCCCGGGACTCCAGGATCATGACCTGAGCCGAAGGCAGTCGCTTAACCAACTGAGCCACCCAGGCGCCCCAATATCTTTGATCCTATAATTATTCCCCAAGGAAACACGCCCAAAGGGTGGGGGGAGTAATTGTACATCCATGTTCGTAGCAGTGCTTCTCATTGGGGCAAAAATTGGAAACAACTCCAGCACCATATGATAGGGCCATGGCCAAGCAAACTACAGTGTAGCCACCCTTATGGAGTATGGGACTGCAGTGGGAATGATGTTGAAACTTAGCATTCAGGTCAAAAACTAGGGTGGAGTGAAAACAGCAGAGTACAGAATAGATGATGCCTGTAGACTGGAACTATGTGTATATGTTAAATTCCCTTCTCCCCTTCCTTCCTGCTGTTTTTTTGGGGGGGGGCGGAGAGGTGGAGGGAGAGGGAGAGAAAGAATCTTAAGCAGGTTCCACGCTCAGCACAGACCCTGATGCGGGGCTCCATCTCATGAACCTGAGTTGAAATCAAGAGTTGGACACTTAGCTGACTGAGTCATCCAGGCTCCCCTAAAAGATTTTATTTTTAAGTCATCTCTGCATCCAACGTGAGGCTCGAACTCACAACCTGGACATCAAGAGATGCATGCTTTACCGACTGAGCCACCCAGGCTCCCCCCACCTTCTTGTTTCTCTGCCTCTAGTTTTTCCTCCTGTCTCTCTTTTCCTGCCCCCTCTTTCTTCCTCCAACCACACAGGTTAAATGCCTTCTCCCCTCAGAGTCATGTGTTATTTCCCCTGTCTGGATGCTCTCCCACTTTCATTACTCGGAGAAGGTCAAAAGCAACACAATCAGGAGGGGTGAGCAGGGGAAGGGTAAATGTCCCCTCCCCCTCAAACCCTGCCCTTGGCGACAACCAACAGCAACAGACGGAGTACAGCCTGCCCCATGGCTCTCTCTGCTTTCACTGCCATAGTGAACTCCTACCCATCCTTCAGTTTTCAGCTTCAGTGTCACCTCCTCTGAGAAGGCTTCCCTGATCACACCCCATTCTTCCAGAGCAGGCCAAACCCGGGGTGTCTCCTCTGCAGCACCATTACCATGACAGATTTATTTCGGTAATTATCTGTTCAACATCCGTGTCCTGCACTTGACTGCAAGCTCCACGTGGGTAGGGATTTGGCTCCTGTCTTGTTCACAGCTGGCACCTAATAACAGCAGCCCCTCAGTGAGCACTAATGAACCCTAGTATCATGACTGGGAGCTTATTCTCTGCCAGGCACCCTTCTAAATGCTTAATGTAGATTCTTTTGTTTAAGTTTTCACAATGGGATTAAGAGACAGGCACTGCTGTTATTCCCATCATCACATCATCTGCCCCAGGACACACAGGCAGAAAGGGGCAGAGTAGGGACCCAAATCGAGGGACCGTGGTTCCCAGCCCTTCAGCTCCCATCTCTTGCACGATCAGTGAGAGCCGAGCACCAGGCCGGGGCAGGAGGGACTCACCCACAGAGGCGATGTCGGCCAGCTGATCCTCAGCCTCTTCGGGGTTGAGCAGGTCTGTCTTGCTCTTCTTTATGGTGGCTCTCCGCAGAGCTCCAACAATGGAAACATGGCAAGAGAAAAGGACGTTACCCTTTTTGAGACAAGACCATACCTCGGTGTCCTTGGGTTCTTGGTGCCAGGGACTTGCTACATGTTGTTGGGTTAATTAACCCTCGTGGTCATCCGGGTTGGTGGGAAGTAAGAGTACGCCCATTTTAGAAACATGAGACTGAGGCTCAGGGAGGTTACATGATTTTGCCCCAGGGGTAAAGACGAGAATCAAGTCCTGTTCGCTCTGACTCTAAGTCTGGGCTCTCAGCCACCCTCTCCCCTCTGGGATGCCTGGGACTGGACATACAGGGACTCCTATGAAAGCAGGCCCACCCTTGACCTTTAGCATGCTTGCTAGGCAGGCTGAGACTGGATGCCTTCCCTCAATATTTAGGTTCTATTCCTCCCCCAAGAGCTCTCCAGGGGACAATGAGTTCAGGCACAGACTTCCAACAAAATGATTTAGACACCCCCATGAGTCCATCTCTTCCCCTCCCCACAAAATAGTAAAACCCATTCTGTAATCTACTCAGATAAAGCCCAGCTCCTTTACTTCCTTTTCAATCCTGGTATTTTTCAATCCAAAGTCATTGCTCTGTCTAGCCAAATTTCTAACATGTGAGACAACTGTCTTGAATAGTAAGCTGGATTCTTGGTTATTGATCTATTTAGCGACACAGATGGGGCTGACTCTGAGCCAGGCACTGTTGTAGGCATTCTATTGGAAGCATTAATGCAATCTCCATAAACTGTCCAGTGAGGTAGGTATTAATACTGTCATGCCCATTTTATGAATGAGGAAGACTGAGGCACATGGTTAAAGCAGAAAGGGCAGGTCAGAAAATGTAAAGCCTGCACCAAGGTCCTGAAATGCCCCAAAGAAGCAGATTCGCCCCATGCCTGTATCTCCCTGGTCCTGACTGACCTCGTGTTTGTTCTTGGAGTCACCTGGGCTCTGAACATCCATCCCCTGGAAGCCCCTCAGAACCAAACAATCCGTCCCCCCAGCACTGGCTGCTGTGTTCTCCCCTGGGACCCACCCCTGAGCCAGGTTCAGAGCAGTTACCATCAAAGGGATGCCTCTGTTCCCCATCGGTTTCATCCTCGGCGAGGATCACCTCTTCTGAAGAGGAAGAGCACATAGTTAAGCTCCAGCACCTGCAGGCCTCTCCTGGGCTGGGTTCCCTTGGGTCAGGAAGGAGAAGGGTCTGCCCGGCCACCTTCGCTCTCCTCTTGCTGATTGTGGCAGCTGCTTTGTTCTTCCTGACTCCCAGCCTCACTTCAACAATAGTAAGAGCCAACACCACCTCTACCTCCCTCAAAATAAAACCCAGTTTCCTTACTGTGACCCATAAGGCCTTGCCTGATTCGGCCCCTGTCACCTCCCGGTACTTGCTTCCTCCCATTTTCCCCTGCACGTATTCTGCTCTGGCCACACTGGCTTCCTTGCTATGACTCAACACCGTTCCCACCTCAGGGCCTTTGCACTTGCTATTCCCTCTGCCCAGAACCCCTTTTGCTAGATATCCATAGGGCTTCCTTCGGGTCTGCTCGGAAGTCACCTCCTCAGAGAGACCCTCTCTGACCACCCCACCTCCTCCAACTGTTTCCCACTTCCTACCCTGCTTTATTTTTCTTCTCAGCATTGGGGAGCACTCAACAGTATATGTCCTTGTTTATTTTCTGTCTCCTTCAGTAGAACGCTGGAGCCTTGAGGGCGGGGATTTGGTCTTTTGTTCACTGCCATATCCTCAGTGTCTAGAACAGTTCCGGACACACAGTGGGCGCTCCATAAGCGTCTGCTGAATGGCTGAACCAATAAACACGTGCCCACTGTGTGTCGGGCACTGCTCTTTCTCGGTGGCTTAGCTTGGATGATCTTACCGCATACCCCACAGCCCGGCAAAGAGAGACACTATCACACCTCCGTTTAACAGCCAAGGAGACTGGAGCGCAGGAAAGTGAGCTTCGCGGCTAGGAGGTGGCAGAGCTGGGATGTCAACCAAAGTTCCTCAGCTATTATGTGACATCCTATCCTGGTGTCGCCCTGGAAGTTTCTCTACCCTGCTCCAGATTCCTGTTGCTGAGAAGTGGGGCCACCAGGCCAGGTCCTCTTTCTCCCGCTGTTAGGGTCCTCCCCTCACCCACCTGCGAGCTGCATGCAGGACCCTCCATGTGCTCCGAGGCTCCTGGGACGAAAGGGCCTCACCTGCTTTTGAGATCCACTCCATGTACCCATTGAGCTCTCGTTCGATCTGTTGCTGCCGCCTGAGCTTCAGAAAAGCCCGTCGGTTCTCCACCCGCTCCCTTTCTTTGGCAAACTCCCTGCAGAAGCAGGAAAGAGCCAGGTCTGGCTGTTGTCAGCATTTTAGGGACTGTGTGTGTGTGTATGTGTGTGCGCGTGTGTGTGTGTGTTTGGGGGTTCAGAAACTCCTAGAGGGCAGGCAGTGGACTTTAACATGAGGAATCAGGTGTCCTGGGAGATCAGAACACCATAGGGGTTGGGGGCATTTCTGCCAGCTTCCCACGTTATCCAACAACTGCACCCAGCTGGAGGAAAAAAGTAAAACCACAGAACCATGCCATGCCAACCATCGCTGGCTGGGTACTCCATTCTGATTCTCTGCACTCTCGGGTGAAGAATATTTTCAGCCCTCTTTTAAGTTAGGCCAGTGAGACATAAGCTGAAGATTTCTGTGGTAGCCTGATATATATCCTTCCCCTTCCTGTTCTCTCCCTCCTCTTCATGTTTGGAATGTGCGGTGGCCGCCATCTTAAGACCATGAGGCATCCATGAGACTGAAAGCCTCTGCTTGGTAAGGATGTCAGAGTAGAAAGCGAGAAGGAACCGGAGTCCCTGATGGCACCGTGGAGCCACCATTCCAGCCCCCAGACTTCTTATGACGAGAAAAATAAAACCTATTTATGATCAAGCCCCTCAAACCCCAAACCCACATTCAGTCTTGGGGGTAAGGGATACTATATGTCATGAAAATGCATATTTGATTGTATACTGAAATATATAGTATATTTGGAAAACAGGGGAAGGAAGGAACCCAATCTATTGGCTTTTTTAAAAATGTAAATTATAAAAAGTAAAGCTCTACAGAAGTTTCTTGTGTGGTGGGTTGTGGGTTGGGAAAGACTTCTGAATGAGAGGTCTGCATTGGAAAGAAGCTCCCGTTTCTCTGGGTGAAGGTTGCTCAATGCCAGGGGTACAGTGTTGTGAGCTACGGTTGGGCTGGATTCCAGCCTCCATGAGTCCTTTCACTAGGTGCTCTCAGCAGTGCACAACCTGTGCACCTGTACCTGACTTGCTAATAACTTCCTGGCTAAGCCAAGCCAAGGGAAGGCCTATGCTCCACCTGGAGAATGAAAACAAAGGTTTGATGGCCTTTATGGTCAGAAGATGGTGAGGGGGAGTGGGATGGGGAGAGTAGCAGAGACTTACCCTGACAGAACACCCAGCACGAGGTTCAGCATAAAAAAGGAGCCAATGATGATGAGGGGGATGAAGTACAACCAGTTCCAAGTGTTCCCTGAGGCATCGTTGCTCTGTGGGAGGTGAGGAGGGAAAGCAGGTGAGCGTTCATGGGACTCAGGTATGACCTGACAGGTGGGAGAAGGGGGAGCTCTGTTCTCAAATTTTCTTGGCCTGTGGAGTCCTGGAGCTCTGGAAGCCCAGACAGAAATGAAACGGGATCAATTAGTGGGGGAAGCCCCAGAGGTACCATTAGAAGGACAAGGCCCCCTCTAATCATGTAGCCCTCACAGGACCCAGGAACCAGCATGAAACTCAAGAGAACTTCCCAGACCAAACTCCAGGAAAAAAAAAAGAACAAACCCAATCAAAATGTAGAAACGATCCCCTGGTTGCCTCCCTCCTCCCTGACACAGTCACACTCTTCCCTTAGAGGAGGTGCATGAAGGCAGAGTCTGACTACCAGGTTAAATCACCAAGGCAGACGGCAGGGCTGTGAGCCTGTGAACCCTCAAGTGTCTCCCTCCTCTGTGCCCTGCAGCCTCAATGTGAACCACAAAAAAATTCTCAGAAGTGCCCAGCTCAGTTTTCAAAGAGGCAGGGAAGACGTCTACAAGTCAAACATTCTTCTCTGGAGAGAAGAGAACACTGTGCCAAGAAGGAAGTAAGAGGAGGGGATGAAAATCAAGAATAGAGAGCGAAAGAAAAAGAGAAATCTAAAAACCAGTGCTTATGAAGTACTTACTTGTGCCAGATGCTCTAAGTCTATTAGCTATGTTAGCTTAGTTACTCATTTAATCCTCATGATGACCCTATTTTTATCATCATGCCCATTTACAACTGGGGAAACTGAGGCCCAGAAAGACAAAAGTGCCAGCCCAAGGTCCCAGAGTCGGTTGGTGGTAGACATGGGATTGGAACCAGGAGGTGTCCCAGAGCCCATGGATGTAAGCTCTGTGCTGGGGAAGCCCTGGTGTCAGCAGCCAGAGCAGAGGGAGCCTTATGGTGGTTCATCAGCTCTGGGGCACCAGCAGAACATGGGGCCACCATGCGTGGCTTTAAAAGCTCACCTTTAGAAGCACCTACGATGCTGCTGCCACCAAGCAGAAAGGCTAGGATGAGAAAAACTGATACTATCAGGTGTTGGGGAGTCTGTGGAGAAGGTGGAATCCCCATATGCAGCCCATGGGAGGGTAACATGGTGCATGAGTGGTCTGTGCCTGGTCTAACAAAGGACCACAACCAGGGGCCTTAAAACAACAGAAATTTATTGTCTCACAGTTCTTGGTGGCCAGATGTTTGAGATTAGGAATGTCAACAGGGTTGGTTCCTTCTGGAGGCTCTGAGGCTGAATCCATCCTATGCCTCTCCCCTGAGGTCTGGGGGTTGGCTGACAATCTTTGGTGGTTCCTTGGCTTATAGAGGCATCACCGTGGTCTTCACCTTCATCTTTGCATGCCATCTTTCTTGTGTGCATGTCCATCTCTCTGTCCAAATTCCTTCCCCCCTTTTAAGGACGTCAGTCATATTGGATTAGGGCCCACCCTAAGGACCTCATCTTCCATAAGGTCCCATGTCCAATTAAGGTCACATTTTTCAGGTACTGGGTGTTAGGACTTCAGTATATGAATTGGGGGAGGGAGGACACAATTCAATCCATAACATGTGGTACAACCACTTTGGAAAATGGGTTGGAAATTTCTACTAAAATTAAGTCACGTACCTGCGCTACCACCTGGAAATTCCACTCCTGAGTCCTGGATAGTTACCCAACAGAAATATGAATGGCATGCACAAGATTGTTCATAGTGGTGATCTACATAATAGCCCTAAACTGGAAATGGTCTGAATCCTCATCAACAAGAGAGAGGATAAATAAATGGAATATCATGCAATGAATGACTGCCACTTATCACATGAAACCTTACAGAGTAGTGTCAAGCAAAGGAAGCCAGACAGAAAAGAACATATATGGAAGATTCCATTTATTTATTTATTTACTTTTTAAAGATTTTACTTATTTATTTGACAGAGAGAGACACAGCGAGAGAGGGAACACAAGCAGGGGGAATGGGAGAGGGAGAAGCAGGCTTCCCGTGGAGCAGGGAGCCCAACGTGGGGCTCGATCCCAGGACCCCAGGATCATGACCTGAGCTGAAGACAGCTGCTTAACAACTGAGCCACCCAGGCGCCCCTGGAAGATTCCATTTATACAAAATGCAAAAGCAGGTAAACTAGTCAGCCATGCCTGAGGTCCTGATGGGGCACCCTTTGGGGAGGGGGCACAAGGGGGCTTCCAGGGCTGAGAAGGTTCTGCTTCCTGATCTGGGTGTTGGTCACATGGGTGTGTCCAGTTTGTGAAAATTCATCAAGCTCCTCACTTAAGATCAGTGGGTTTTCTGTGCGCTTATTTTACTTCACTTTTTAAACATTTTTTGGGGTCAACTTTACCTTAAAAAGGAAGAAAATTTTGACCCATGGTACAACATGGATGAATCTTGAGGACACTACGCTGAGTGAAATAAACCAGTCATAAAGAGACAAACTCTGGGGGCACCTGGGTGACTCAGTTGGTTAGGTGTCTACCTTCTGCTCAGGTCATGATCCCAGGGTCCTGTGAGCCCCACATCGGGCTCTCTGCTCAGCGGGGAGCCTGCTCCTCCTTCTCCCTCTGCCGCGCCCCCTGCTTGTGCTTTCTCGTGCACTCTCTCTCTCAAATAAATAAATACTTTTTTTTTTTTTAAGATTTTATTTATTTGAGACAGAGAGAATGAGAGAGAGCACATGAGAGGGGGGAGGGTCAGAGGGAGAAGCAGACTCCCCGCTGAGCGGGGAGCCTGAAGCGGGACTCGATCCTGGGACTCCAGATCATGACCTGAGCTGAAAGCAGTCGCTTAACCAACTGAGCCACCCAGGCGCCCCACTTGTAGCCTACTTTTTTAAAAAATTTTTATTCTTTTTATTTTTTTTAATATTTAATTTATTTATTTGACAGAGAGAGAGACACAGCGAGAGAGGGAACACAAGCAGGGGGAGTGGGAGAGGGAGAAGCAGGCTTCCCGTGGAGCAGGGAGCCCGATGTGGGACTCGATCCCGGGACTCCAGGATCATGACCTGAGCCGAAGGCAGTCGCTTAACCAACTGAGCCACCCAGGTGCCCTAAATAAATAAATTCTTAAAAAAAAAAAGACAAATGCTGCATGATTCTACTTCTATGCAGTCCCTACTGGAGTCACAGTCACAGAGACAGGAAGTAGATGGCGGTCACCAGGGGCTGGGGGAGGGGGCGGGGAGTCAGTGTTCATTCAGTGCGGACACAGTCTATTTGCAAGACATAGTGAGTTCTGGAGAGGGGTGGTGGGGATGGCTGCACAACAACGAGAATGTACTTAATGCCACCGAACCGGACACTTAAAAATGGTTAAGACGGTAAAGTTTATGTCATGCGTATTTTACCACAGTAAAAAAACGGAAAACAAAGCAAACCGACAAACGAAGTCAACTTTCATCATGGACACATGGACAAGTTCTGGGGACAATTAATATGTCAGGGCTCCTAACTCATGTCCTTCTTCCAACAAACACCCAAAGTTCTGATGCTTTGCTTCTAGAAGGTTCTAGAAGAAAGAATGGAGTCAGCAGACAGGGCTGGACAGAAGGCAGGACTGGCTTTGTGCTTTTCCTTTCCAGTGCTGCAGCAGCTGAGGCTTCTCATGCCTATTTCTTAGGCTAAATATAGTCCAGGGAGAGAAAGCCCGCACCAGCCAACACAAGAAAAAGTCTGGGCCATCTCAGGAAACAGGTCTGGGATGGGGACAGAGCAGGTGGGGGGAGAGAGGCGGGATGGAACAGGGAGAAACAGCAGAGGCCCCTCAGAACTGAGGCAGCCCGTCCATCTCAGACTCTGCCCACAACCCAGCTCCCCAACAGGCTTAGGACCCTCTGGCCCATGACATGCTGCCCAGCCTAATAACAGACATACCCAATGCCAGGCACTCAGCCTACCTGAGCTCAGTTAATCCTCTCACAGACCCCAAAAGGTGGTTCACAATCCTTCCCATCTTCCTGGGAGGATAAGGAGAGATAAAGTTCCATGCCCAAGGTCCGTTCTGGGTTGCATTGTGTCTCCTCAAAAGATGTGTTGGAAGTAATAACCCTGGGACCTGGGAATGTTACTTTAATTGAAATAGGTCTCTGCAGCTACCATTAAGTTAAGGTGAGGTCATGATGGGGGACTCCCATCCAGTATGACTGGTGTCCTTTTAAGGAAGAGGAAAATACCAGGTGGAGACTGGGACATGCAGGGGAGAGGACAGCCACGTGGCTATGGAGGCAGAGTGTGGAGAGAAGTCAAAGAAGCCCAGGGTCAACGGCCACCGGCAGAAGCCAGAAAGAGGCGAGGAAGGATTCTACTGAGTCTCAGAGCACGGTCCTGGTGATATCTTAGTCTCCAACTTCTAACCTCTCTGTGATGGCAGCCACAGAAAACGAATATGGTCCCTGAGCTACTAAATGGCAGAGGTACCCCAACCCCCCCCACCAATGCCCCTGTCACTCTGCCCCTGGATAACTCTGCTCCAGCCACATGCTCTTTTCAGCTCCTCAGATGCACTAGGCATAGTCCCACCTCAGGACCTTTGCATCTGCTCCTCCCCCTGCCTGGAAGGCTCTTCCTCCCGATTCCTACATGGCTCCTCCCTCACTCTCCTTCAGGTCTTTGCTCAAATGCCACCTTCTCCAGGAGGTCTTCTTTGATGGCCCTTCATTTCTAATCCCATTTCCTGCTCCATCTTTTCCCTTAGCACTTCACCCTCTCTACACTTTACCTATTTCTCCTGCTCACTGTCCATCTCCCCAGCTGGAATGTCAGTTCCACAAGGGGCAAGGATGTTCTGCCTTTTGTTTGTTTGTTTGTTCACTGCTATATTCCCTAGCACAATGCCAGGCATGCAAGCAGTGCTCAATGTTTGTGGAAGGACTGAATGAGAGGTGGGTCCAAGTTCCCCACATAGCCTGCATCCTCAGTTCCCAAGTTGTCCTCCCTCCCCCACTCCCTTGTCTGCTTTTCTCCCTGGGACTGAAGGAGAACTTGTTCTCCTTCCAACGTGGCCCAAATTATTCAATTCCATGCTCTAGAGCCAACAACTCATGGAGAAGAAGTTGGCAGAGGGGTGGGTGCAGTTTTTGATTAGGAGGTGGGCTTTCCCTGGGGTCTGCTTGGGAGCAAAATGGGAACTATGTTTCCCAAGAAGAAAGGCTAGACCTGCCACAGCTATTCTGATAGCAGAGAATGTGGGGGGCCCAAACCTCCCCTTCTGGGCCTGACCTCCTTTGGCAGTTCAGGTAAAGGGCGGGTGTGTGCATGAGTCTGGGTTTGGGGAAATGAAGGAGGATGGAAACTTGTTCACCTGTCATAATCAGTAATACTGAAAAGCACGGGTTCTTAAGAGTCCTGTCTTTTTTCCAAAGGCTCGAAGAGTTCCAGTGCTTGGAACACTATTTCTTATTAGTGCTGTCACTAAACATTTCTGATGATATGGTGGGATGGCCCGTCCCAGTCCCCTTGTGGTTGGCTGAGGGCCACATGATGAGCGCTGACCAATAAGGAGTGAGTGGAGACAGCTGTGCCATTTGGAGCACTGAACTGTCAGGGTGGGGCCCTCGGGGCTTTCTTTCTATTTGGGACAGCAAGTGGCAATGTCCTAGCTGCTTTATTAGCTGGTTCCCAGGTGACGATGGTGAGCACAGCCCCATCTCCCCCACTGCCAACCTACACTGGAACGTAGTGTGAGCAAGAAAAGAGATTTGTTGTTAATATCACAGGGGATGTTTGTTACTGCAGCATCACATAGTTTTCCTGGCTGATACACCACGATATCTCTTTGGTTTGCTCCCTCATCCCCTTCAGGTCTTTCTCAAATGCCACTTTCTCATTGATCCTTCTATGGATCTCATGAGGCAAGTGGGGAAAAAGAATGTCTCCAGTATGTCCGATGGAGAAATTGGTACACCAAAGGGTAAAGTTCAAGATTACAATGTGCTAGTTGTTTCTGTTCTCTGAGCCTCGGCCTGGAGCCCAGTGTCCCCTCGATCTTGGTGTGGTTGATTGTTCCTCATCACTCAGCCTTCAGCTCCACTGTGCCTGGCTCAGAGAAGCCTTCCCAGCCCTCCTGACCCAAAGGACTAGACCCTCCCTCCAGCATTGCCAGACATCCATTCTCTTCCTGGCATGCTTTGTTCTCTGAATCACCTTGTCAATTTATACATTTGCTTGTTTGTAGACTGTCTCTGTCCCTAAAACGTCACCTCCCCAGCACCCAGAACAGCACCTGGCACACAGTAGGTGCTTCCTAAGCATTGTTGGCATGATGAATGCACATAATCTTGAGGTCTCTGGGGTGGGTTGTTTAAATAATGCCAAGGACAGGAGTGCCTGGGTGGCTCAGTCGGTTAAGCATCTGACTCTGGATTTTTGGCTCAGGTCATGATCTCAGGGTCGGGAGATGGGGCCCCTCATCAGGCTCCATGATCAGTGGGGAGTCTGCTTGAGATTCTCTCTCTCTCTCTCTGCCCCTCCCCCCTCAATAAATAAATAAATCTTAAAAAAAAATAATACCATGGACAGGAGACTGTATTTATCTCAGGTCCAAGTGATCAGTCTATTTCCCTGGGAACAAAGAGGCAGGCAAGACAACCACTGTCATTTTAGTAGTGTACTTTTGCACCAACAAAATACCCCTCGATTCCCACAGTTTCCATACCCAGTGGATGGGGGAACCAGGCTGAGGAAGGCAACGTGACTCGCCAGCTCGCACGGGGTGTGGATGGCACAGCTGGGGCTAGAACTGTCCTTCTGGCTTGCAACAGAGCAATTTTTTTTCTACTTCACCTCTTTGCTGCACTTTCATAGTATTTTATATTTATAATGGTTGGCCCATGAGAGCCTTTAAGGAGAGACTGATTCATCCCAGCACTGCCGGTGCCTAGCGCAGCACCTGGCGCTTAGCAAGCGTTCAATAAATACTCATCAAACAAATTAATGGCTGAGTCCCAGTAAAATTCTTAAGTGCCTTCTGTTTTATGGTTTATTTTCCTCTAATTTTTTGAGCATGGTTCATTCAGAAAAAGTATAAAGGATCTTAAAAAAAAAATACTCAGCACAGGAGAACACCCAATTCCCCAGCATACTGGTTAAAAATGGTGTGGGTTTGACCGTGAAAGAGCCAAGGTCCCACAGTGGCCGTGAGGGAGGTCGTATGTCCCAGTTTATACCCATTGTAGATCATGCAATGCCTGTTAATTATTTTTTGAGTCTTCCTTTCCCTATTTGCTCTCAAAATTGTCCTGGTTTGGATGATAAATTACATAGCCTCTCTGCCTGTCCGGTCCTGTCACCTCCTCTGGCCTCACCAGCTCCCTCATTTGCCTTCACTCACTCCCCACCAGCCACATGAGTCACGTTGCTGCTCCTCACAAATGCCAGGAACATTCCTGCCCCAGGGCCTTTGCACTGGCTATCCTGGCTGCCTGGATCTCTCTTCCCTAGCATACTTGCATGGCAGCCCCCTCACCTCCTTCAGGGCTTATTAGAAGAACTGCAACCCCTCACTTTGAAAATCCACAGCCCCTCTCCTGCTTAATTTCTCTCCTTAAGCTCTCTTTCCCCTCTTACACAGGAGTCCTCAAAGTTCAGCCCATGGCCTAGCCACTTGTGTTTGTAAATTATGGTTTTATTGGTACACAGCCATGCCCATTCCCTTATGTATTTTTTCTGTGGCTGTTCCTGTGTTAGGAGAGCAGATTGAGTAGTTGTGAGAGAGACAGTATGGCCTGCCAAGCCTAAAATATTTACGATACTCTCTGCCCTTTACACATACATATATAATCTCTTAATTATGTTGTTGATCACCTGCTTCCTCCACTACAATGTCAACTCTCCCCAAACAGGGATTTTTGTCTCTTCCATTCACTGCATATCCTGGGTGCCTGGAAGAGTGCGTGCACATAGGAGGCATCCAATGAATGTTTGTTGAATGAATGTGTGATCCAAAGTCCCCCCAGTTTTGATGCTTTGATTTTGGCCAAAAGGAGCATCTATGAATAAAAAAGGGTTTAGGTCAAAGATCAGTTTCAAGCACGAGTGACCATTTGTCAAGGGGCAGACACTTATAATCATCAACCAAGCACAGTCTCGCTGCTTTCCTAATTGACATTAACTGATGGAGAGAAACAGAGTGAGAGAGACAGACAGAAAAGCAGAGAGTGGGGAGGGAGAGGGAGAAAGAGAAGAAGACAGGAGGAGAAGGAGACAGAGACAGACATGACATAAGAGACACAAAGACAGAGGGGGAGAAGGAAGAGAAGGGGAGAGTCAAACAGAGGGGAGGGGGGTGTGATGATTAGTTCCCAGTGCTGGGTTTGAATCCTGATTTCACCATGCTTGGCTATAGGGCCTTGGCAGGTCGCTTTATCCCTGTGGGCCTCGGTTTCATCATCTGGAAGATGGGTCTAAAAATGCTTGCACAAGCATTTGCACAGGGTTGTTTTATGGATTGATCGACAGTACAAGAAGACGGGCGGCATCCAGTAAATTCAGCAAATGGCAGCCAAAAATGAACTCAAGAAGCCTTGGTCCTGCCAGGACTCCCCTGCTGTTCATGACGGGTCCTGGTTAAGGACCCCTGCCTCTCCACCTGCCCTCCCTGGTATCCATCAAGAGAGGGCAGGTCTCGTCACCCACATGCTGCTTCCAGGCTGCTTTGGCTCAGCATAGCCCTCCTGAGCTTTCCCATGCCACCACCACCACCAGGGGCAAAAAACCAAGTTTGGGCAACTCTATCAGGTCACAGATATTAACTAAACTCACTGCGCAGTATGCGTCTGTCAAATCATCATCCTGTACCTCTCAAACTTGTATCTCAAGAACACAAAAACCAGAAAGAATCCCTGAAGTGTCTAATGTAGGCTCTTCTGCTCCCCAGTCTACCTTTTCTGCCCCAGACTTTAAGGAGAGTTTTAAGAAATTACTCCTTTAAAAGTTAAACTGCTCTCTTGGGGCTCCTGGGTGGCTCAGTCAGTTAAGTGGCTGCCCAGCTCAGGTCATGATTCCGCGGTCCTGGGATCGAGCCCTGCATTGGACTCCATGCTCAGTGGGGAGCCTGCTTCTCCCTCTCCCTTTGCCTCTCCCCCTGCTCATGCTCTGTCTTGCAAATCAATAAATAAAATCTTAAAAAAAAATTAAACTGCTCTCCCTCCCTCCCTTCCTCCCTTCCTCCCTATCTCTTTCCCCGGGTTCACGTCAGGGCACCTGGTCCCGCCACTCCCCAGCTGCCAACCTCAGGCCACGCTCTCAACCTCTGACTCTTATTTGTAAAATGGGGGATAGTAATCTCTACCCCTCGGGTTATTTATAAACCAAACTCCTGACTTTATTTGAATTTCATCAGGTTTCCGATTGATGTCCCCTTTCTGTTCCAGGACCCCGCATTGCATCCAGTTGTCATATGTCCTTTGGCTCCTTTGGTCTGTGATAATTTCTCAGTCCTCCCTTGTATATATCATGACCTTCACAGTCTGGGACAGGACTGGCCAGCTACCCTGCAGAACGCCGGGTTTGGGTTTGTCTGATGTTTTGCTCATGATTACACAGGGATTGTGAGTCTTGGGGAAGGAAACCAGAGGTGAGGTCCCCTGCTCATCACATCCGTCAAGGGTCACATGATTACACATTCACCCGGGGAGGGGGAGTCCGACTTTGGTCGCTTGCTTAAGGTGGTGTCTGCTAGGTTTCCCCACTGTAAAATGACTTCATCTCCCCTTTCCCTAGTCTACTCTTCCGAAGTGAGTCACTAAGTCCAGCCCACCCTCCAATGGGGGGATTCAGCTCTGCTTCTGGAGGGAGAGTGTCTGCATATATTAAATGGAATTCTTCCATAAAGAAGATATGTTTTTTCTTCACTTACTTTGTTTATGTGATAATAAAACAAATAAGAATGACCATTGATTATGGCTATGTCGATCAAGCCTTTGGTGTGGACTCTCTCTGGACAGGTGACGTAGATAAAAGCAGCCAGCACACCATGGACACACCCGGAAATGTTTGTCCCCCCACTCCTTCCCCATTTGTCATAATGACCAAAAATCTCTTTTTTTTTTCTCTTAAATCTATAACAAGACAAGTCTAAATATATTTTTTTCCTGATTGTAATTGTGCTCACGGTAGAAAATTTGATAATACAGAGAAGTATTGGGAAGATAAGGATTCCTGAACCCCACTACCTAGAGGCCGTCTTGTACAGTGTCTTCCAGTCTTTCTTTTCCTAATGTACATTTTCAAATGTACACACTTGAGATCAGAAGGTGCAACAGGCTGAAGTGCATCCCGGCCCCTGTGTTCACATGTGGAAACCCTAACCCCCAGTGTGATGGTATTAGGAGGCGGGGCCTCTGGGAGGTGGTCAGGGTTAGATGGGGTCACACAGGTGGGGTCCCCACGATGAGGTTAGTGTCCTTATAAGAAGAGACACCAGAGAGCTAGCTGTCTCTCTCCCCACCGTGTGAGGAGGCAGCAAGAGGGCGGCTGTCCGCAAGCCAGGTGGAGAGTCCTCATTGTGCTGGCACCCTGGGTCCAGCCTCCAGAATTGTGAGCAATGAGTTTCTGTTGTTGAAGTCGCCCGGTGGATGCTATTTTGTAATGGTGGCCGGAGCCAAGACATAAGGTTTACCTCACCTTGATTCTTTGAAAAAAAAAAAAAAAAATCAATTCCCCCCACTCATCATTATACGGTATTTCCGTAAATATTCAGTAAGCATCCGTAAATATTCTCCCAACAGATGCTTTTTAATGACGACGTAATAGTCCCTCATATGAAAGGACCATACGGTACTGAACCAGTTGCTTCCAATTTTGTTCTGTTTTTACAAATAACGCTGAGATGCACATCCTGATATGAACCTTTGACAGCACTGCTGATTAGTTGAGGTTAGGCTTTTTCCAGAAGGCACTTTATTTAACCAGGAAGCCAAGCAGAAAAGAAAAGGAACAACTCAAAACTGGGAAAACCTGGAAGGAGGCTGAACATGCCGTGTAGGTGAGCTGCTGCCATTCCCTCTGCCAACAATGCTCTTCCACAAACATCTGCCTGGAGCTCTCCTTCTCTCTGGAAATGCCACTTCCTCGGAGGAGCCCTCCCTGATTGCCTGACCTAGACTAGCCCCACCTTCCTCTTGTGCTCTTTTGTCCTCACAGGGCATGTCACCATGTCCCCTGTTATGCATTTGCTTACTGTCTATGTCCTGCTGTACGAGCAGTTTATTATTTATCATGTTTATTGTTTCTGTCCATCTCTTCTTCATGGTGGGTCCCCTCCCCCATCCCGCCGCCGCCGTTCACCTGCCCATTTCCCAGCACACAGTAGGTGCTCAACAGTTACTGAATACATGAATGGATTTTAATGATACTGAGAAAAGAAATGAGATGTTGGGATCGTAAAGCATTGTCCACCCAGGCAGGTGGCCTCCATCTGGCATCTGAGCCCATGGATTCTAAGACACTTGGAGCTAGTGCATCTGGACTCTCTCCCCATGGGTCTCACCTGCCAGAGGCTAGTGAGGCCTCAGCTCTAGCATAAATGCAGAGGACAAAGATTCCAGACCCTGTGGCTGCCTGTGGCCGGATGGATTGAGGCGGCAGAGGGCAGAACACAAGAGCAGGGCCCAGATGCCTGGAAAAGCAACAGCTCTGTCCTCAGCAGCAGAAACTCAAAGGTAGTCACCTTAGCCCCTGCCTTTGGCAATGAGACGCTCTAATGGTTGTATTAAGTGTGTGTCTTAATTTGAGAAGCCCCAGACAAGAGTTCAGGTCCAGTAGTTTATTTGGGAGGTGTTATGGATTGAATTGTATTCCCCACCCCCCAAAAGGTATGTTGAAGTTTTAACCCCCAGGACCTCAGAATGTGACCTTATTTGGAAATCAGGGCATTGCAGAGGTCATTAGTTAAGACCAGATGGTGCTGGGGTAGGGGGTGCCCTAATCCAACATGACTGGTGTCTTTATAAGAAGGCAACCATGTGAAGATGGGATATTCAAGTGGAGGACAGAGAATGTGTAAGCCAGGGAATGCCAAGGATTGTTGGCAGCCACGAGAAGCTGCAAGAGGCCAAGAAGGATCCTCCCCTAGGGCCTTCAGAGGCAGCCTGGCCCTGCCAGAGCCTTGACAGGGCACTCCTGGCACCCAGACTGCAAGACAATGAATGTCTGTTGTTTTAGCCACCACTTTGTGGTATTTTATTACTGCTCTAGGCTCACATCAGGCCCACAACACTGCTGGGGTTTCTACCCACAGGATGACGGTGGGATGTAAGTACATGTAAAGTTCTAGAAGGTGACTCAGAGTTAGTAGCAGCTACCAGTAGGGTGAGGGTGAGGGTGGGGAATAAAGTGGGACCCCACAGCTCACTCTACTTCCTCAGGGGCGGTTGGGGTTTTTATGATATAAAATTCATATATGTTTCTGAGAGGCGTGCCTACCAGGGTGGAGAATTCGGCCTACACAGAGCTCGCTGAGGACCAGGCACTGTTCTAAACACTTTACATGTACCCACCTCACTCAGTCCTCCTGCCCTGTGAGGTAGGATTGTGCTTCTGCTCATACTGCACAAGTGGAAATGAGGCACAGAGAGGCCAAGTGACTAGCCAAGGTTGCACAGCAAGGAAGTGGTAGAGTCAGGATGGGGACCCAGGCAGTCTGGTGCCTGACTCTGCTCTCACCACTTCCCCTGAGCTTGTTTTCCCCAAGACAGCTCAACTCTAAGCTTCCAGGACAAATATCTCTTCCAACAATGGTGCTTATGACTAGAGAATCTTCTGGAAATTTGTGGTCCTGCTCATGCTTCCTCTCCCACCACTAAGCACATCCCCAGTGTCTTCCTCTGAACCTCTGGACACTTTCTCTGGACATCCGACCCCATGACACAACCCTTTCCCACATTCACAATTTTCTTAGCTTCTGTTCCTCAGTCCCATTCTCTGCCCAAGTTCCTTACCATCCTGGCCCCCAGCTCTGTTTCACTCCCAGGAGGGCTCATTTCCCTCTGTAGCCTTCTCTCACACCACCATGCAAAGCAAAAATCTAGAACCCATAAAAATCCCCCAGCAAGCTTTTGCCAATTGGGCATAAACTTTTGTCCAAGCTGTTTGCAAGTGAGGCCCAAGAGAGAGTCTGAACATCTCTCAGATCTGTGGTCTGTTTCTAGAGATGCTATGCTCAGACAAGGTCTTCATACAAATTAGAATACCTTCCTATATTCTTTATAGTTGTCAAAAAACTGTAATAATGGTGGACATCTATGTAGTCTACAATACGAATTACACTCCTGAGATGTGGTGGCTTGTGCAGTGTGTGACATGCTCAACTGTCCATGGCACTTTTGCAATCCACTTCCAGGCTGCACTCTCAACCCCACCTTAAAATGAGCCACTGATCAAAAGGATAGGTTCCTGCAAATCTCCCTCCACCCCCAAGGGGGAACCTTCCTCAAGAAACCTAAACTGCCACCAGGAGGAGAGTTCAGCAACCCCACATGCAGGAAGAAGCCTGGTATTGCTTCCCCAGCAGGCCAAGCCCTGGCTCATATGGGAAGAACCTTAACTGGCAATTTCAGCATTTAAGCAGGCAGAGAGGATACCTCCGTGAGTCAACAGAGGTATATGGGTGGAGCGGCCCCAGGGGATGCTCCATGAGGTCGCTACACTTGTGGCATCCTGTGTTTGATTCTGAATCCCTGACTCCACCCACTTCCAGCTGCTGACAGGTGACTGACTTGGGGGGCCCCTCACAGCACAGGTGGGTGAGGAAGGTGTGCTGTTTTAGGGCAGACACAGCTCTAAGACCTGTACATCTGAATATCTATCAAAATTATAAATACGCTTTAGTTGTTGACCCAGCGATCCCACTTCTCGGAATGGACACCACCAACCCCAGCTATATCTGCACAAGGATGAAAAGACATAAATGCAGCAGGCTCATGGAAGCTCTGAGTTCAATGTCAGAGGATGGGGAACCTCCAAGCATTTGTCTCTGGGGAACTGATTAAATGCACCATGGCCCACCAAACAACGGAGTGCTATGCAGCTGCACAAAAGAGCGAAGTCATGCTCCATGTCCTGCCACGGAAAGATCTCCAGGATATATTGTTATGTGACCCCAAAAAATCACAGAATAGAACAGCATGTATAGAATGTTACACTTTGGGGTAAGAAAGGGAGGAGGATATAGATTTGATTACACTTATATTTGCATAAACACTGAAAGTATACACCAAGGAGCTGAAGGGGTTGCACGTGGTGGGGGGATAGGAAACAAGATGCAAGTGGGGCAGGTGGGCCTGTCTCTAACGTTTTCAAGATCTCAGACAAGAGTGCTGATGGAGGCTCACATACTCTGTGTAAATATTTAAAAGCTACTAAATAAAATATGCTGTATGCTTCCCCTTTGTAAACATACATTCATAAGCACTGGGAAGGTCAGGGTGGAATTTAGAACCTAGACGTCTGCACTGGATCATGATGTGAGCAAAGCCAGCCCTGCCCCCAGACCACGCATGGCCTTCCTTCTCCCCTACTCATGGCTCTGTCTGGCCCGGGGGCAGGGGGCTTCATGCACACATGCATGGGCACTCCTGCTTGCATATCTAAGCTCCGGCCACATTTGTGCCAACAGATGCTCCTAGGACACCTGGCACAGTTGGAGAACAGATGCACAGAAGAATCTCATGCAAGTCCACAGAATCTGGGCTTGGGCAGAAAATTCCAGAATCCCGGATAATCCAAGAGGGCAGTCTAGAAAGTGGGGTAGGTGGTGCCAGCTTCTGGTAGACATGTCCCCTGAGGCCCACGGACTCCTCACCCTCCAGGGAGGAAGTATGGCTGGCAGAGGGCCAGCGAGGGTCCCAGCACAGAGCCCCTTTGTATAGATCCCAGGATATTACTCTTTTATCCATGTGGGCTTTTGAATCACACAACCTTTACATATTAAAAAATCTAAAATTATACTTAAACACTTGCACAGTGAAAATTTATGCACCATCTGTGTGCCCTCTAGATTTCCATGCCCCATGGCCTCCTCTACCTGAAGTTCTGATGCCTCCCACCCCCCACCCCCACCTCACCGGCTCAGAGTCCCTCCAGTGCAGCCTCAGGAATTGGCTGGTCCAGGAGAACCACCTCTCCCCGAACTTGCATCACTTACGTTGTAGAGGAGGTCAGTCCACCCTTCCATGGTGATGCACTGGAAAACTGTCAGCACTGCAAATAGGATGTTGTCGAACTGAGTGATCCCATTGTTGGGCCCTTCCCAGTAGGGCTGACATTTGGTCCCATTGGGGCAGGTGCGGGCGGGTTCCTCTGTCCCACACGGAGCCGGAGACTCACCCTGAATGTCATCTATGAAAGGGAAGGGGAGAAAAGTCAGGGCAAGGGGCTAGGAAAACCAACTCTGAGAAATAGGGGCTGTAAAGATTCAATACTGTTGGGAAAAGATGACTATTGGAATGAATTTATCAGTCTTTTTTTTTTTTTTAAGTTTGGCTTTGTTGATCTATTCATTGTTTTCTGTTTTATTAATTTCTTCTCCAAGCTTTATTACTTTTCCTGTGCATTTCCTAAACTTTTGAGATGGATTCACTTTCTTTTAAGGCTATAAATTGCCATTTGCATGCAGCTTTAGCTGTATCTCACAAAATTTGTCATGCATTATTATCATTATTGCTCAAGTACAATATTTGGCAATTTCCATTATTATTTCTTCTTTGACCCTTGGATAACTAAGATGCATTAAAAAAAAAACTTGCCAGATATTTACAAAAATGGAATAGTACAGGGGCGCCTGGGTGGCTCAGTCGGTTGAGTGTCCGACTCTTGATTTCAGCTCAGGTCATGATTTCAGGGTTGTGGGATCAAGCCCTGTGTCAGGTTCTGTGCTCAGGGTGGAGTCTACTTGCCCCTCTCCCTCTGCTTCTACCCCTGCGCTCTCTCTCTAAAATAAAGAAAATCTTAAAAACATAGACTAGTATAACGAATTCCCATGTACCTATCACCAATTTCAACGCTTATCAACTCAGGGCTAATCTTGTTTCATCTGTATCCCCTCCCCACACTTTGCCCTGCACTAGAATATTTAAAAAAAAAAATTTTTTTTTTAAGATTTTATTTATTTGAGAGAGAGAGAGAGAACACAAGAGGGGGGAGCGGGAGAGGGAGAAGCAGACTCCCTGCCGAGCAGGGAGCCCGATGCGGGACTCGATCCCGGGACTCCAGGATCATGACCTGAGCTGAAGGCAGTTGCTTAACCAACTGAGCCACCCAGGCGCCCTGCACTAGAATATTTTTAAAGCAAATCTCAGATACCCTATCATTTCATCCACAAATAAGAAGCATGCCTCTTAATTTCTAAACATTTCCAGAGTTATCCTTTTGTTACCAATTTCCAGTTTGATTACACTGTGATCAGAGGATATGTTTTGTGTAATTCGGTCCTTTAAGATCTGTTGAGGGTCAGGGGCGCCTGGGTGGCTCAGTCGTTAAGCGTCTGCCTTCGGCTCAGGTCATGATCCCAGGGTCCTGGGATCGAGCCCCGCATCGGGCTCCCTGCTCAGTGGGAAGCCTGCTTCTCCCTCTCCCACTCCCCCTGCTTGTGTTCCTTCTCTCGCTGTATCTCTCTCTGTCAAGTAAATAAATAAAATCTTAAAAAAAAAAAAAAAGATCTGTTGAGGGTCTTATGTACCCTAATATAGAGGGTTTATGTACCCTAATATAGAGGATTTGGGTGAATATGTCATGCACATTGTGAGATGGTTGGGTGCAGTGTTCTCCAGACTTCCATTAGGACAAATATGTGAATCATGTGATGCTGTTTTTCTGTAGCCTGATTTTTCTTTTCTATTTTTTCTTTTCTCCTCTCCTCTTCTCTCCCCTTTTCCCTCCCTCCCTCCCTTTTTTTTGTTTTTCTTTCTTCTTCTTCTTTCTTTCTTTCTCTCTCTCTCCTTCCTTCCTTTTCTTCTTTCTTTCTTTCTTTTTCTTTCTTTCTTATGTACTGGGCTCAGGGAGCTGTTCTGGGGGCGAGGGAGGCCAGTACACACAGTACTTACCCTTAGGCACAGGAGCTAAGTTTCTCCCCAAACAGCAAGAGACAGATTGTAAAAATGCCACAAGGAAAGAGATACACACCAACAGATGCCCGGTTGGCAACCAAAGACAGCTTCCTGGTGAAGTTGGGCTGGGTGCCAAAGGTGGAGTCTGAATTCCAAGGTGTTGATGGGGAGACCCCGGGAACACATGGAATCAGGAGAGCACAGAATGACCCAGGGGTGTCCCCACTGGACCAGAGCAGTGGATACGAGAGGACCCTATTCAGCGAGTCACACTTCTGAAGGTTTTCAGAGAGCAACACTGTCCGCCAAGAAAACAAACAGCCAAGTGTGCAAACTCAAGCTCTCCACAAAACAAAAATATCTCTCAATGTATGTGCTATGGGCACAAATTCCCAACCCCCACTCAGCATGCAGCAGAGAGAAATAAACCAGCACAGAAGGCGTGAATCTTACTGGCCTTTGAAGCTTCAGTTAAATAGAAACTGTAGGTCATGCAAAGTGACACCCACCACTCTCAGAAGTGACACCTACTGCTCAAAGTTCTGATATAAAGAAACAATGACCACATCGGCCACTAGTTTAAGCGGCTGGAAATGCCTTCCTCATTCACGCTGGATTTGGTACAGGGGGCTATTATTTAACAAATACAGATTGGAAGGCAAAGTCTTTTATTTTATTTTTTTTTAAGATTTTATTTATTTATTTGACAGAGAGAGACACAGCGAGAGAAGGAACACAAGCAGGGGGAGTGGGAGAGGGAGAAGCAGGCTCCTGCGGAGCAGGGAGCCCGATGCGGGGCTCGATCCCAGGACCCTGGGATCATGACCTGAGCCGAAGGCAGACGCTCAACGACTGAGCCACCCAGGTGCCCCAAGGCAAAGTCTTTTAAACATAAGGCTCAGAGCTGGGGGGAAGAAAATGCATGGACTTCTATAAGGAACGAGAACCCCTGTTTGTTGGGAAGGTCACCTCTGTCCAGAACCTTCTCCGTCTCCACCCTGTGACCAAGTCTGGTTCAGTTCCCACCTCCCTGTAGCCCCCCGACGTCAGCCAGTGAACACTGGTCCCTCCTTTTCCTCAGGGCTACAAGAGCTCCCCAGTGTTCGTCCATATTTGGTGGGGAGATAAAAGCACACGTCAGCCTTCATTGCTTCGAACTGGTTGCAGACGAGGAGTCTTATCTCCTCAAAAGATTTTGGAGGCTCTTGGAAAGCAGAACGCCTTCCACTTTACCTTTGCATTTCTGAGTGTTTGGCACGGTTCTGGGCACGCGGGAACTGGGTTCCCGAGGATAAAGGAATGCAGCTGAAAACCTGTCTCTCCTTAGCAGTTTGGCCCAGTGGTTCTCTTGATTTCAATCCCCCCTCAACCCTCCGCCCCCCCATCACGAAACACTCTGAGGGCTGCTTCTAGAAAAGCAACCGTCCAGAGAGTCTGAGGAATTTGGTTATAAATATATTTTAAAATTAACCTGCTGCCTGGGTGTCTGTATATATCTGTCTCTTACTCACACGCCTTATATTTTTAATCGCGAGCTTTTCAGTCATCCTCCTAAAATGAGGCTTTCTAACCCCCCAGCTGCTCCCCCCACATCTGCCCCCTCACAACCCCACTCAGACCCAAGCCAGCTGTGTGTCTGCTTAGCTAGAAAGAAAAAAAAAAAAAAACCCTCAATAAAACCCCAAAACCTAGGCTCCAGGAGTCCTGGTTTCTCTGCTCTTGGCTGACTTTTCTGAGGGGCCCTGTCCTGTATCTCTCCCTCCTGCATTTCCGCCCGGGTGACGAGGCCAGTCGCAGAAATAGCTCTGCCTCAATTAACACCTTCTTCATCGGGGAAAGAAATAATTAGGACATCCCATATTGAGCAAACTTCACAAGCCCAGGAGAGAAGGAGTCAGGAGGAGCAAGAGAAAAGGAGCAAGAAAAAGGACATCTTGAATAAATGTTCCCTACTGAGTTTTCCTTCCCTCTGGGGTGGTCTGGGGCCAGGGCTCCACCATGTGGGGGTCATCAGAAGACGGTGGATAGGAAGCCACTCCCGGACAGAATCTTCTTCCCAGTGAGACAGGCCTAAAACCCCTTTCTTTTTTTTTTTAAAGATTTTTTTTTAAATTTTTTTTTTATTTGAGAGAGAATGAGATAGAGAGAGAGCATGAGAGGGGGGAGGGTCAGAGGGAGAAGCAGACTCCCCACCAAGCAGGGAGCCCGATGCGGGACTCGATCCCGGAACTCCAGGATCATGACCTGAGCCGAAGGCAGTCGCTCAACCAACTGAGCCACCCAGGCGTCCCCTAAAACCCCTTTCATTTCTCACAGGCGATCCCCTTCAGCTTCACCATCCACTCTAGGTCCATCCCCTGAATTCATGGTTCCCTTGTCCCATGATTAGTGCTGCCAGCCCCCCATCTGCACCAAGATGGCCGGTGGTCCCAATACTGACATACAGGCTTCTGTCCTCATCCTGTTCCATTTGGTTCTTGGGCTCCAGAGAGCAAAGGAATTTGGGGAGCAGGAGATTTAACGGAAAATGTATCCGGAAGCTGCCGGGTCCCCTGAACGTGTGGATATTGGCGAACACCGCCCCGCCACACTGCTGATTCAGAGCTGAGTCCCACAAGTGAGCCTCCTGCCTTCCTGGCTTTTCTCTGCCTGTCCCCCCACCCATTTCTTGACCCAACCACTGAGGAGTTGCCATTCGCACAGGACCCTGCTTGCGCTAGGTTCTGACTGTTGGCACCATGCCTCCCAGCTGGGTGTCTTCAAGGCACATTCTGGGGGAGGCCAGGAGGACCACCCTTTCTATTCCTTTTCTCCAGGTAATGGGGACTGCCCCCCCAAAAGCAATCAGACCCCTTCCTTCCTGACCAGTCTGCCCCCTTTCTTCCTGCTTGAGAACACAGCACGGGATGCGGTCCCTGCAAGGTTACGAGGTGGAAGAGGCTGGCACCCTGTCCATATCCTGCTGTTTGCCAGCCCCCCCCAAACTCCCACCTGAAAACACCTTTCATGCCTGCTCCAGCCCAGCGTGCAGGTCAGCCAGCCGTGCCGGGGTATTAATGCCCACCCAGGGACAGTCCTTATCAGTGTCAGACAGAAGTTGGTGGATAACACCCTGGTTCCCTTGCCCCCTGACTGGGATGGCTCTGAGGAGCTGAGGACAGAGCCCCAGCTGCCCACAATGGTATCCTACTTGATAACACTACACCCCTTTACTAGATGTCTTCCTTCCCTGTCTCATGTCCCCACTCCCCTGCTGGCACTTCCTGGGATCACTTCCCAAATAAACCACTTACCCCTGGGACAGCTTCCGGGAGACCACAATGTAAGGCGCTAGAACAACGAAGACCCCAAGGGCTACCTCACCCCCAGCTTTGCCTGCAGCACTTTGGAAGGAAGTTCTCCCAGCTGCCAGGAGAAAGAAGCAAAGCCCTGCATATCCCTTCCAGGAGCTTGTCCCCAAGGGAGGAAGTTTGAAAACAAAACAAAACAAAACAAAACACATCATGCTGCTTGGACCTACCTGTCCCCTCTTCAAAGCAGGTGGTATGAAATTTTCCCATATAAAATTCTAACCCTATGATTGCAAAAATAAGGATTGCAAAAAATAGGAGGAGGCCAATCTGCAGCAGGGGGATCATTGCCTTCATGATCGACTTCAGGACGACTTGTAAACCTGAGAAGACACAGAGAGAGCCCCCATGGCTCTGTGAGCAAGCACCCCAAACCCTAGGAACCCAGAGCACACGCGAGGCTGGGGGTGGGGCAATGATGAGGGACCACACTCGCTGGTCATCATAAAATGGGAACAAGCCCTCCTAATATTTTAAGGCACTTCTTATTTTAAAATATTTTTAAAGTATTTGACATATGCTCTCATTTGATGACATTTTAGGCAAGGAAGGAGTGGAAATGGATTGCTTTCTAAGCCATATTCCTGGGTGTTGGGAAGCTTTTACCCAGAGCAGGGTGACTTTTCCTAATTTTTCCCACCAAGAGGGGGCGTCTTTTCCTAATTCATGCAGAGGCACCAGCAAGGCTAGCTGTACCTCTGCACGGGGAAGACAGTCCATGTCCCAGTTCCAGTCCTGAGAAACCAGACATGACTTCATTGGCTTCTAACACAACCCCATGAAGTGGGCACCCGTGTAAAATTATCCCCATTTTGCAGAGCTGGGAAGCAAGTCTGAGAGAGGTGATTCATCCAAGGGCGTCAGAAATAACAGAGCTGGGACTTAAACCCAGGTCTGAGTGATGTCAGGTGGTATGTTTGTAGCCACTGTGCTATCAGGAAGGTGTATGGTTAAAATTAGGGTTCAAACAAAAAGCCTAAGGCCTTGCTTCTTGATTAGAAGAACTTCACACGGCTCATGATTAGCACCTCCTGATGGGTGGAAGCCACAGGGACCCGCAACGTATGGGTGATGCTAATGGAGGTGGTATGGCGAAGTGGTTAAGGCTCTGGACACTGGTTGTGGTTAGTGCCTAGGCCAGGCCGGGTATCCTCCACCTCTGCTGTGCCCCCCTTCCAGCTGCTGTGGGTGTTGGCTGCTAATAGCTCCCAGCTGCCCCTCCTCTTTATACAACTGCCTTTGGTTATCAAGAGCTGCCTTAACCGAGCAGCCACTGTCTTCTCGGCATTCCCCACCCACCGCCCCCAATAAGTGACCAGAGAAGGATGAAAGGCCAGCAGTCCCTCTGCCTCAGGTTCGAGGATAACTCTGGTGCTACTCACACTCCAGAGCTCCCCACGGGATCAGGTTGAGACTACATCCTTGCTCGGCATCTTTCCCCATCCCATCCTGCTGCCCTCATTCTCTCTCTCCTGATGGCACTCTCCAGATAAAGCAGGGCCACCTAGGCACCTAGCTAAGTCTGCATCGAGGGGACCCGACCTAGTCATCTACTTACTAGCAATGTGACCTTCAGCAAGTCAGGTCACCATTCTGAATCTTGGTTTCTTCATCTGTAAATGGGGACTGGAATAGCACCTCCCTCTCATGATTAAATGAGAGAGCACATATCTGGCAAAGTACCACCAGAGGTGGTGAAATTTTTGTTAGTATTAGCTTGGGGATGACCCTTAATGCAATGCTGGCAGCTCCTGGAATCCTACGAACACCTAAGCAGAAGTGCCTTCTTTCTACCAAAAGACCTTGCTGGTGGTCGTCTGGGAGATCTCACTCTTTAAATCCAGATGGCAATGAACCTGACAAACGAAGCCAATGAGATGTAAAATGGAACTGATAATAGAACCTACATCACAGGCTTGTTGTGAGGACAAATGAATTTTTAAAATGGCAAATACTTAGAACAGTGCCTGGCACATAGTACATGCTTTTAAAATTAGTAGTAGTAGTACTAACTGAGGCAGTGGGACAGAAGGTCGACCCTGTTTTGTTTTGGTTTTTGGCAGCACAACCTGCATCTGACCCTGAATATGGCAGCTGCACCTAAAGGGTGGGGCAGAAGCACCCTTGGAGGAGGAGAAAGCAAGCAGATGGGACGAGTATGGGCTCTGGAGCTCATCACTGTCAAGTTGTCAGAGCTCAGGTGCAGAATTTAACCTGTCTGAGCGTCAGCTTTTTCATTTGTAAAATGTGTTCATTGGGCGATTGGGAAGACAAACTAAGATAATGCATGTAAAGTTCTCTCTACAGTGTCCAGTATGCAGCAGGTGCTCAGTAGATGGTCACAGTCACTGCCACCAGTGTTACTGGCCAGGCTCGGGGTCACACTTGCTAACACCTAGTCCTGCCGTTCTCAGCCACATGACGCTGCTCAAATTATTTAGCTGCTCTGAGCCTCAGTTTCCACATCTGTAAAATGGAGATATCAGCACTCTCTCCCAACATCACAGAATCATGAGTACTGACTGAGATGTATCAGCATGGCTCCTGACAGACAGCAGGTGCTCAATAAACAGGTGCTGTGGTTATAGGTGAGGCTCCTGGCTTGCTTCCAGAAGCTCATGGAGACCTGCTACCAGGTTCCTGGGGGTCCCTTGGGAGCTTCCCCCCAAGAGAAGGCTGCCTTGGCACAAGCTGGGAAGCAAGCACTCAGGGGCCACTTCTGAGATGTTCTGCAGAGGGGAAACTGAGGACTCCCGGGACCCCTGAGCAGACCCCTTGCCAGGGTCGGAAACTCACGCACTTGGGATTCCAGACACCAGCTTGAGCGGCCTCAGCACTCGAACTGCCCTCAGCGTCCGTAGGTCAAACTCCGTCCCAACTGTCGCCAAGATGCTGGAAGAAAGAAGCCAGAGTGGAAAACAGAGGGTGGGTTTCAGGGTCAGAGGGGAATGGGATTTGATGTCGTTTATCGGCTAGGTGACCACAGGTGGGTGACTTTACTTTGCTGGCCTCAGTTTCGTCTTCCATGTTAACCGTACCTGCCTTATAGGATAAAAGGTGATTTATAATGACCCCAACAAGGTGTGTGGTTGATGGTGGTAATAAACACTGGATTGAGAGGAATAGAAGCGTCCTGTTGCACATGGTCAGGATGACGTTCAATATATTTCACAATGCACAATCGGAACGAATCGTGGGGAGGCCCAGGGGTCCTGGGGAGGGGCCAGGGAGAATGGCAGACCCTTTGGAGCTCAGCACCCTTTATCAACTGGCAGGAAAGTGGTTCAGTATTAGGAGCCCAGCCTGCATGGGGTTCAAATCCCAGCTCTGCCATTTCCCAGCTGGGTGACTTTGGACAAGCCAGGACACCTCTCTGTGCCTCAGTTTCCTCTTTTATAGAACAGGGATAATAATAGTACTGACATTGCCTCAAAGAGGTGTGAGGATTAAATGGACTGATACATGTGCTGTGATCAGCATGGTGCCCGGCACACAGGAAGTGTGCTAAGCTACTCGGAAATAAATGAAAATGAAAAAAAAAAAAAAAAAAAAACCACAGGAAACCAAACCAAACAATGAGTGTGGCTCTGCTGGTGTGCAGCTGAGGGAGTGTGAGGAGGCTGGTGTGGCTGGCTGGAGCCAAGCCAGCCAGGGTGACAGCAAGAGGAGGTGAGGGCAGGGTGGTGACGGGCAGATCGTGCAGGGCCCTGTGGGCCATGGTGCGGACTCTGGTTCCTTCTCCAAGTGACATAGGAGCCATGGAGGGTTCTGAGCACTAGAGGGTTGGGACATGACATGAATTACAAGAAGGCCCCCTAAGGGGCAAGGCCAGAAGCTGGGAGACGGCGGGGGAAGGGGCCACTGCACTTCCAGGTGAGCCGTGGCGGGTCTGGGTCAGGCTGCGCTGGACACAGGGGTAGCACTGAGATGAACGTGACCCCACCCTCAGGTGACCTCACAAGTGGGTGAGGTTCAAGCATGAATCCCTCTGGCCCCAGGCTGCAGGAGAATGAGGAGGACCTGAATACAGACAGGAGGGCTGGGGACAGCATCACCACGGAGCCCAAGTACGAGGAGGTAGCACAGCACAAAATCTCAGATCTAGAGTTAAACCCTGGCCCTGCATGTTCTCATTGTGTGGCTTTTGTCCTAACCTGTTCAAGCCTCAGAAATGCAGATAATCCGACCTCCCCCTGGCCCACTGCAATCCTAAACGGCACCTAAGATGTACTATTTTTCATCCTCCATCCTGGAAAGTTGAGAAGGAATTAGGAGGGGATGGAACAGGGTGGAGGGGGGTTGCTGGTGCAGGGAAGGCTTCTGTGGCCAAGAAAGCACCACAGAGACAGAAGCTTCGTTCAGGATATTGGTGGGGAGAAATGGGTGGGCTGGTGTTGGAGGCTGTGAACTGGAGGCTGAGGAAATGGGTCTTATCCTGTGGACAGTGGGAGTCATGTAAGGTTTCAGAGCAGGGGAGGGATGTGATTAGGGTTGGCGTGGTGAAGACAAGGCTGACAGCTGACAGGACAGATGGGCAGTGATGGAGGCAGAGCGAGGAGGGAGCGGTGAGAGCAGGCCAGCGTAATGAGGGCTGGAACTAGGACAAAGGCAGTGGGAGTACAAAGGAGGCCCCAATTTAAATATAGCTGCCATTGATTGCTGGGCATCAGGGAGCTTGCCTGGGCTCATCAAATCCTCCCTGCATCCCAGCAGTCGGCAGGATGAGTCCCATTTTCCAGAGGAAACTAGAGCCTGGAGAAGTTACTAATGCATGAAGGTCCACACCACTGAGCAAGAACTCAAAGCCAGGAACCCAGTTCTCCACCTCACATGGCTCGTTAGATGGGGTGGGGGCCATGGTGGGAAAGGCAGAAAGGAAGAATGGCTTCCTGGTTCTGAATTAGCCACTAAGCAATGGCCATTCATTCAATGAGGGTTTATTGAGCACCTACTATAGGTGCCTGAGGACACTGCCATGCACAGAGACAATGGGAAAACATATGATATGCCAGATGGTGGGAAATGCTATGGAGAACAATATGGCAGCCACCAGGGCTTCCCATGGAAAGATTGAGCGTGGTGGGATAGGAGCAAGAGGACTCAAAGATGCTTGCAAGGTTTTGGCCTGAGCTACCTGAAGGATGGAGTCACTGTAAATTGAGACAGGAAAGGGGTAGGTTTGGAGGAAGGTCAAGACTGGGCTGTGGACACGTTGAGTTTGAGATGCCAGTTTTCTGTGACTCCCTTGTTAAAACCTTCCATTGGCTTCCATCAGGCTTAGAATAAAATCCAAACTCTACCATGACCACAAGACTCCCACTGACTGCCCTGTCCTACCACATATTGGCCACACTGATCTTCTGTTCCTCCAACAGGAAAAGCTCCTTCCCAACATGGGAATGTTATATTGGCCGTTCCTTCTACTGCAAATGCTCGTCCCCTCAACTCTCTCCCTCTTTGCCTTGATGGCCCTCTTCAAATCCTTCAGAGCTCACATTTTGCTTTCTCAAAGAGGATGTCCCTGGCCCCTCTAGCTAAGGAGATCCTTCACTCTCCAGAATTATATTGCTTATTAAGCTGTATTTATTATTCACCTCTTCTAGAATGTGAGCACCATGAAGACAAAGATTTTTTTTTTTTGTAGTACCTCTAGCACCTTTTATGGTCTAGCAGGTACTCAATAAAAATCTGGTAAGTGAGAAAAGAGTAGTGGAAAACAGGGTTATGGTAGACCAGATATCCTAGGGTAGATAGGTCAAATGAAAAAAGCCAAGGGCCTCCAGTGGAATGTTGGGGAAGAGCAACATTTTAAGAGACAATGTGTTGAGGAAGGAGCTTGGTGGAAAAGAGGAAGTCACGGAGCTGGGAGGAGACCCGGCAGAGAGGGTCATTCCTGGAGGTCAAGTTCAAAAGTGTTTTGAGAAAGGCGAGGCCACTGGTCTCCAGGGCAGCCCATGGATGAGTTAGGTGCAAAGGATGAGCAGCATCAGGTCACAGGGAGTCTTGCTGTGGCTGATGGCTGTAGAGAACAAGAGAAGATGAACCAGAAACAAGAGACTGGATATGAGAAAGGAGGATTTTCAGGGTGGGAGACACTAAATATGTTTACATGTCCAGAGAGAGAGGTCGATAATGTATCCCTTTGCCTTTAGAGCTCAGCTGCCTGATATGGTAACCACTAGTCACACACAGCTATTTAAATATACCCTTAATTTAATTTAAGTTAAATCAGACGTTTAGTTCCTCAGTCGCACTAGTTGCACTTACATGTAGCTGTTTAAATATATACTTAAATTAAATTAAATTAAATTAGACATTCAGTCCCTCTGTTGCATTAGACGTATTTCAAGTGCTCCACAGCCACATGTGGACAGTTGATTTCCATCATTGTATAAAGTTCCACTGGATGGCACTGCTCCTGCATGTCCACCCCACCAGGGCAGGAATTTTCATGCTTTGTTCACAGCTGTATCCCCGGTACCTAAAACTGTGCCTGGCATACAGTAGGTGCTCAATAAATGCTTGTTGAATAAATAATAAGGAAGTGGGACATAGGAAAGCCTAGCAATAACTAATAGAGTATATTCTAGAAGAGATGGAAGGCTGGGTAGGAGACAAGACTTGCCTTAAACTAGGAAAAGAATCACGGAAGATACTGATGGTTGTTTATCTAATAGGCAGTCCTACCCCCTCCCTTGCCAGTGGAGTCCGTCTTCCATCAAAGAGTCAGAAAATGCCCAATAGTCTCTTTTCCCCAGGATTCCTTTCGATGGGAGCACTGGTCACATGACTGGGTCATGTGCCTAACAGGACCTGAGTGAAAGCCTGCTGGGAGCTTCTGGGGAAGAGTTTCCCTCCCTCAAGAAGAGTAACATGGCAGGAGACATTCCCTCCTCTTCTTTGGCCTGACAAAGACTTTTGTGTAGACATCCTGGAGCAAGGTGGCCACCTTGGGACCATGAGTGGTAATGGTTACCAGGGAAGTCCTTACACTGGAGATGAAAGAGTGGAAAGATGGGAAGGATTCCTTGGGGACATCACTAAGCTGTGAAGCCAATCCTGCAACCAACCACCCGGCCTCCAGACTTCTTGTAATGTGGATAACAAACGTCCTTTCTAGTGGATAAGAACCAGGCAGCTTAGGTTCAAATCCCCATTCCTCCAATCACTAGCTGTGTGACCCTCAGTTTCCTGAACAGTAAAATGGTGATGACAGTCTTACCCCGATAGGTGTGGGGGTTTATGCAAGATGCTTGGAACTGTGCTTGGAATTTAGTAAGTCCTCCATAAATGTTTGCTCTTTTCTTCACCATCATCATTTTTATTCTTTTTTTTTTTAAGATTTTATTTATTTATTTGAGACAGAATGAGAGAGAGAGAGAGCTCATGAGAGGGGGGAGGGTCAGAGGGAGAAGCAGGCTCCCCGCCGAGCAGGGAGCCCGATGCGGGACTCGATCCAGGGACTCCAGGATCATGACCTGAGCTGAAGGCAGTTGCTTAACCAACTGAGCCACCCAGGCGCCCCCATCATCATTTTTATTCTTGTGTTACTTGTGGCCAAATTATACCAGAACCCACTGATAAAGGCAAGTCGTTGAGTTTTTTCCTTTGTCAGGTTGTATGCTTGTTGCTTTACATACTGAGATCCCATTTTACGCCCCAGTTATCTTTACCAGGTGAGTGTTCTACTCTCATTTTATTGACAGGGAAACTGAGACCCAGGGCGTAGCTACTTGTCCACAGTCACACAGCTAACATGTGGTGCCTGGCTCCTGAGTCTGGCTGTGCTACCTCCACCTCGTTGCCCCTGGTTAACTCCACCACCCTACTTACCCTCTCCCTGGACTTCAGCCAAGCTCATTCCTCCACTACCCCGAGTATAGAAAGGAGCTAGATTTTTCTCTGCTGGCTGGAAGTCAGGATGTCAATAAATATTTGTGGAGGAGCAACTACTATGTGCCAGGTGGGTAAGGAGGGAAACATGTGCAAAGGCCCTGGAGCTGGAGAGACCTCATGGTAAAAGGTGAGATTACTGGCTGAGAAGGAGGGGCGGAGGACAGGAGAATGACAAGGAGGTATCAGTTCAGTCAGAAAGCAGGAGAGAGAATGGGGGCTGCTCTGGATCCCCGACCTCAGGTTAGAAGAAGCACCTGCCAAAATTGACAGGGTCAAATCTTCCTGAGATGGGTACTTAGAAGCATAACTGCTTCTCATGCAGTCTATATTCTTGCCATTCATAGACTGTGTAAATCCTCTTCAAGTTTATTTTTATATCACTTGGCTTTTACCTCCTCTTGGGGAAAGTATTTCTAAAATTCCTTTTAAAAAATCTTCAAACTGGGAGAGTCAAGTCAATTGCTCTCCTCAGTTCATGGCATCTTTCCACCTTTGGTCTGTGCAATGCTCCTCTCTGTTCGTTCATTCATTCATTCATTCCCTCTTATCCCCAAACCCTACTTTCATTTGTCTCCCCCGAGAGACAACCAATATAATGTTTAATTTGGTCTTATTGGAGTGCATTCTTGCAAAACATGTGCTTTATTTTGAGTGCTTATATTTTTAACTTACATTGACGGCACGAAGTTAAAGCATATTCTGTTGTTTCCTGTTTTCACCCAGAACCATGTTTTTAAGCCCTATCCTGGGTGGTCTATTGGATGTGCTATCTGCAGCTTTCACTGGGCCTGGGGCTCTCCATAGGTGCATCCGCCACATCCCCGTTCTCCAGGGATGGACCCCAGGCAGCCTCCAGCTCCCCCCAGATGGTGCTGTAGTGAACATCCTTGTACCGCCCCTACAGACCCGGCAAAAATCTCCCTGGGGTGGGTGCCTGGGAGCATAACTGCTGGTGAGTCTGACTTAACCCAACTTAGCACAGCTGATGACCTTCCACATGGCCCCCCCAGGCCACAGGCCCAGGAGTCGGGCAGGAGCTTCCTCTGTCCTCACATTCTGCTGACCCTTGGCTTATCCATGGTGCTGATTCTTCCCACTATGAGAGGCATACAGAAACACTTGCTGTTTTAATTTTCATCTTTCTGATTACAAATGATTTTAAGTACCACGTCATATACTGATTAGCTTTTCAGACTTCTCTTCCCTAATCTCCCTGATCACAGTTTTTGCCTGTTTTCCTATTGGGGTTGTGTGTTATTCTTGTTGACTTGCAGACATTGCCTTGTATAGTCTTAATCAGTGATGCCCAATATGGCAGCCATTGGCCACATGCAGCTATGGACACTGGAAATGTGGCTGGTGGGTGTGAGGAGCTGAATTTTAAATTGTATTTACTTTTAATTCATTTACATTGAAAACAGTCGCATGTGGCTAAGGGGTAACATAATAGCAGTAAAATATTAATCTCTGGTCAGTTATTTTTCCACCATCCTAGGCACTATTTACAAATTCTACTTTAGTTTTTCCCATGCACTATTCTACAGGATTTATAAATATTACAAATATCAACTTGCTTATAACTTCTAACAACCCCGCAGGTAGATACTATTCTTTCCATTCTACTGATGAGGAAACGGAGGCACAGAGAGGTTGAGTAAATTGCCTGTGGATTCACAGGAAATGGGAAAGGAGGATTGGGATGCGGGCAGTTTGGTTCCTGTCCCCATGATGTTTTTATTCGAACAGAACATTAGTTTTCATCTAATCCATTATTAGTAGTATTATTTTGCCTTAGAGTTTATGCTTTTAAAATCCTGTTTAGGGCGCCTGGGTGGCTCAGATGGTTAAGCGTCTGCCTTCGGCTCAGGTCATGATCCCAGGGTCCTGGGATCGAGTCCCGCATCGGGCTCTCTGCTCCTTGGGGGCCTGCTTCTCCCTCTGCCTCTCTCTCTCTCTCTGTCTCTCATGAATAAATAAATAAAATCTTAAAAAAAAAAAAATCCTGTTTAAGAAGTCTTTCCCCTACTCTGGGCCACACAGATATTCTCCTGTGTTTTCTCCTATGAAGGGGAAGTTCTTTTTTTTTTTTTTTTTTAAGATTTTATTTATTTATTTGACAGAGAGAGACATAGTGAGAGAGGGAACACAAGCAGGGGGAGTGGGAGAGGGAGAAGCAGGCTTCCCGCCGAGCTGGGAGCCCGATGCGGCGCTCGATCCCAGGACTCTGGGATCATGGCAGAAGCTTAACGACTGAGCCACCCAGGTGCCCCTGAAGGGGAAGTTCTGACCACTGACGCGAGGTCCTCTCGAGCACCTTAACCTCTGCACAGAGCCGTTCTTCCACTTTTTTAAAGTAGAGGATTACACAAAAGGACACGTTTCTATTTTCGGTGATTCCTGAAGCTCTCTTAAACCGCACTGTTTTCTTAAATAAAAAGCAGGAACACACGTAAAAATCCCAGAAGGAGCGAGGTAAGTGATTCTAGAAAAGATGGGCCCTCCAGAGGTGTGAGTTTGCTGGGGAGAAGGGGATGGCGGCTGAGCCGAGACAAGCGGGTTCGGAGGATCGGTAGGTTGCCGGCCTGCTGAAGGGCACCGTCGCAATTGCTCGCTGATCGCAAGGCTGGAGGAGGGAGTAGAAGGGAAACCTGTCCCTGAGACACTGGAATGAGAGCGGGGAAGATAACGTGATGACTCAAGGGGGCCAAGTGTCTTCCACATGGAGGGGATCTGTCCAAGTTTGCAAGCAAAGTGTACCAAGTCAGTGTGGAAGGAGAGCCTGAAGGTCCAAATGAGACATCTGATGGAGTAAAGCTCTCGAGGAAATGGACGAGTATGTTTTCAATTTAATTCCCAGACATTTACTGAGCATCTCCTGAGGGAGAGGCACTCCCAGATCAAAATGAAAACAAAAGCTCAATTCTCGCCTGCAGCTGGTGGGAGCTGAGACCAGTCCCACCACTGCACAGAACTGTAAGGGCAGTTTCCACCAGAGCTAAACGGACTCCTCCCGATGACCCAGAAACCCCAGTCCTGGGAACACCTCCCGCCAAAGACAAGCATGAGAGCGTCAACAGTTCTCCGTAATAGCTGCAAAGTGCAGAGCACCCAAATGCCTATCACCCGTGCAGAACATGCAGCCATGACTTTGAACTCTGCGCAGCTCTGGCAACAACACGGGTGGATCTCACACACACAACAGCAAGGGAAGGAAGCCAACAAGAGTGTGCCATGTGATCCCATGTATTTACAATTCAAAAATAAGCGGGACTAATCCATGCTGTCCTATGTCAGGGTGACTGGTGACTGGAGGGGAATGAGAGGGTTTCTGGAGGTTGGGGGTATTCTGTTGCTTGATTTGGGTGCTGGTTATATGAGTGTGTTTAGTTTTGGAAAATCACTCAAGCTGTACCTGTAATGTGTGCTTTTCTGCGTGTATGTTCTACTTCACTATAAAGTTGAAAAAGCAGAATCAGAAGGAAGGTAACATTTACAGAGGCTTGCTGGGGGCCAGGCAGCGTGCATTGTTTTAATCAATCCCGTGACGGCCCTATGAAGTGGGGCCTGTCATTCCTTCTACTTTCCAGATCAGAGAGGTTGAGTCACTGCTCCAAGACCACACATCTGGTACATGGCTAAGCTGGGTTTTGGTCCCACCTCCCATACATTTCTAATTACTCTGCAACACTCCCCAGGCTTGGAAAAGTAGAGGCCATGGATTTCTCTAAGAAAGAGGAGAAAGGAAAAAAAAAAGATGATGATCCTGAGGAAATTGAAAGGAAGGGAGTTCATGAAAGTTGGCAAGATCTCAAGGAATCAGGGGAAGATTGGAACCAGATGTGGGGTGAATTTAATAAGGCAGTGACTAAAGATGAAGACATATTGAGGGATATTGAAGAGGAAAGAAAGGAACCCTTCTCATTGGTTCTCTCAAGACCATTCTGACCTCAGTAATCATTTCCCAACATGGCAACAGCTAACACCTTATATAGTCCTACTTCTCCATAGCCCCATTCATGGGCATTGTCATCATGGCAGGTGGGCTGACACCCATTTTGATGATGAGCAAACTGAGGTTCTAAGATGCCAAGAGCCTTGTCTGAGATCATACACCACTAAGTGTCAGAGCTGACCTTGAACTGAAGCTTTCTGACTCTGCCTCATGGGGTAAGCCTCCAGCCCGGCAAGCAGCTCACTCAACCTCCCTGCTTCTCCCTCTGCTCCTTTATTCCGAGAACCTCCTCCCCATGGATCCACAGCTCTGCCTGCCTTCAGAACTGCCTCTTTCACTGCCCAGCCTCACCCCTAACTTCTTTCTCTTCCATCCCATAACCTGCAGGGGCTCAGGGTACATTGGAGCCTTGCCACGATGGTGGAAATGTTTTATGCTGAGCTGTCCAATATGGCAGCCAACAGCCACGTGTGGCTAGTGAGCACTTAAAACGTGGCTGAGCAACTGAATTTTTTCATTTGAGCTCATTTTAATTGATTTACATTTATATTTTGTACCATAGCTACATATGGCTGGTGGCTACTGTGCTGTACTGTGCAGCTTTGGAGCTGCTTTATAGAGTAGATCACATACACAAGCGTACGCAGTCGGTCACACACTGGTGTGTGCTTATTATTCCGTTTGCCCCCCACGTCCATTCTCCAGCTTGCACTGTGCCCTGTAAGGCTGACCCCATGTGGACTACATCTCCCAGAATGCTTTGCTCTGGTTCCTGGTTGGGTTTGGCCAATGGGAGGCACCAGCAGAAGGTGAAGGAGAGAGGTTGGAATATTGCTTCCACCCTCTCCCTAGTTCTGAGCCTAGTCCTTCCTGTGTGGCCCTGCCTCAGCTGAGTTCCAAAAGTGTTGGGATAGCAATGGCTTCCCTCATGGGATCTCAACATTCCTTACTTGTTTCCTTTACCTGCCCCCACCTCTTTAAGGAGTTTCTTCATGACTACTCTTCATTTGAAACCATCTGGTGGGTGAATTCTGTTTCCCGTGGAGACCTTGACCAATAAAATGTGGGAAGAATGGATGATCCACGCAGACTGCCCATCTGAGTGTTCTGAAATCCCCCAATTTCTGAGACAAAGGTTTCTGGAGAAGCAAGACTTGAATCTAGGTCTCCTAACCTCAAGGCACAGGGATACTCTGTTGCCTTTTCCAAGTAAGTCTTCAAGTTGGGAGAAAGACATTTCATCAGGTTCTTGCCTCACCCCACTGCAAAGCAAGAGCAATTCCTCACCGTGGGAAGCCCAAGAAACAGAGGAAGTAGAAGAAGATAGGAGTGTCTGAATGCTGTCCTAAGGTAGGATTTCTCAGGGGAAGATCCAGGAAGATGTGGAGCTCAGTTCCCATTGTTCTCAGTCTCTCTTCTTCCCAGGCACTCAGCTGGACTTCATAGCGCAGCCTTGCTGGTAGACGTGGTTCCGTGACTAAGTTCCGGCCAGTGAAAGGAGAGTAGAAGCCATGTGGACTACTTCTAGGCCTGGTCCAGAAACATGTCCTGGGTGTCCACCTCCATTCTTCTCCCTTCTGTGGCTTCATGCCAAGGAGCACAGAGACCTTGGAAGCCCCGTGTTGAAGATGAGGAGCCACAATATGGAAGGAGCCCGGGTTTCTTCCTCCCTGCTTGGAGGAGAGCTGCCCACTGTTTACGAATATGTATTTTGGACTTTGTGTGCAAGAACTAACTTCTATTGTGTTTGAGCTCTTATACATCTTGGGAGTTCTTTGTGACAGCAGCAAGCACTTATCTAATACACGTATTAGTATCTTAACTTATCTAATACACAGTGACTAATACACTTGTGCAGCTAAAATGTCAGCCCCATGAGGCCACAGATCTGTTTCTTGTTCCCTGCTGGACCCTTAGTACATGGTAGGCCTCAATAAGTAAGTATTTGGTGACTGAGCTGTCAGCTTCAGTTTTTTTCAGCTGAGTGGAAGGCAGAAGAGTAGAGCAGATGTGAACTCTGGCTCTCAGGTGGAAAGGGGCTGGGTTTGTATCCTGACCAATTATTTACTGTCTACTTTGGGAAAATTCCCAAGCCTCAGTTTCCTCATAGGGAGGAGAGAGAATTATATAAAAGCTTTTTGTCTTTGTGGACAGTGGGAGGATTCAATGTGACCATTCATGAAAAGTGCTGAGCACACCGCCTGATGCATAGTAAGCCCTCAGGAAGTAGTGGTCACGATGATTTGGACATTTGTTGTTCTCTGGGCAAACCAAACTCTGAAACTGTCACTCCTATCAGATCTGACAAATTTCAGGCCCCGAGGTATGGGTGGGGGAGGGGAGAGGCAGGGCTAGAGCCTGGGATTATAGCCAAAGACCAACACAGGAAATGCTATTCTACTCCCATGATCCTTCTACTGTCCCAGGAGGTCTTGAGACTCCATTTCTTATCCTGACCTCAGACTAACTCTGTGGGAATTAGACCCGCTGCTTCAGGGCTTGGAGAAGCTGCCTCTGGATCAGGGGGCCCCACTGGGGACCCAGAACTTGGAGAACCTGGAGGAGTCCTCGGGATTAATGGAGGAAACGAGCCATAGTTTAATTCAGGGCATCCTACATTTCGGGGGTATTCTTTTTATTACAACCAGCCTGGAGGTATGGGTGATTGGACACATGCCTTAGGCTGATCAGATTTTTCTCCTGCATTAATTAAAATGTGAATCACAGCTGAGTCACTGAAGAAAGAAAACGGTCAATGAACAATTCTGACTTCCTCCCTCCTTCCTTGCTCAGAGAGATGAGTCAGCAGAAGTCCGGATCCAAAAGTGAGAAGGGAAAAAAGTAGAAGTGATGCAGGGCTTGGGGGAAGCAGGAGCAGAGCAGACCTGAATCACTTCATTCTTTGTCTTAGCAGAAAACAAGTCCTCAAGTTCCCGTTCCAAGGCATCGGCCAAACCCCCTACTGAGCACACCTCTATTTCTTGTTTTACACAGACTCATGGCACCCTGAGTTCTACACAAGCCCCAGCAATCTCCTTCCTTACTTCCTTCAGGCAAAGGCAGGTTCCTCATCATGCCAGAACCCACCTCGAGTCTCCATCCTTCCACTTCATTTTTCCCACAAAGCCCCAAGCTCCCTTGTGAATTCACACAGCATGATCATGTTTCCCAAGCTAATGGAAGAGTGGGGAGCCATGTTGCCTCTGGTCAATGGGGAAGGGTCAGTGGGAGCAAATGGAAGATTCCAGAAGTGGGGGCCCCTCAGGATCAGGGTGGCTATGGAGCTTACTAGCTGAAAGCATGGCACCTGGAGCCAGGCTGGGTCTGAATCCTGGCTCTGCGCAGCCCTGGGAGAGTTAGTCTGTCTTTCTGAGCTTCAGTTTCCTCCTCCATGAAATGGGGATAGTAAAAGCACCTACTCGCGACGGTGTGGTGAAGATGAAGTAAGTACCCACTACAAATTAGCAGTGATAATATTCATCACAAAAACGTAGTCCAGGAATTCCTGCCTTACCTCTAAGGTTGCAGGCTGCACAGCACCTGAAGCACATACTCAAGCAGGGATGTGTTGTGTGTGCACACGTGAAATTTCCTCCGCAAAACAGCCCGATAGCACATAACATCCCACACTTCACTTTTGACTTCTGCATCACGAATTTTCAGGAGGATTATTTTTATTTTCAAATTCTCAAGGGGTTTCACCAATCACCCCTGTCTTGATCCTTTGATATTCAAACCATTCTCTTTTACAGAGCTTGTGGAGTCTTTGTCCTTGTCAATTTTTAACCATCCACGATGGATGAACACCGTCCAGGTCCTGTCTGTTTCTGTCTTGGGGTGTGATTTCACAGTTTGCCACTACTGACTTTATGAAACCCTACATTTTTTTTTTGCAAGGTTGGCAATTTCAAAGTCAGTCTGCCTTGAACTTGCCCTACATTGCAGGATAATATTTAACGATCTAAAACAGCAGTTCTCAACCAGGGGTAATTTCATCTCCCAGGGGACATATGGAAATGTCTGGAGACATTTTTGATTATCATGACGGGGTAGGGGTGGTGCTACAGGCATGTAGTGGGTGGTGGACAAGGATGCTGCTACGCATCCTACAATGCACAGAACACAAAGAATGATCTGGTCCCAAATGTCAAAAGTGCTGTGGCTGAGAAACTCTGATCTAGAACCTGATTAACAAGGATGTGGACCCAGTGGACCATGGTTGCCCTGGGGTGAGATATTTTGAGTCAGAACTCATTTTTACAAGTGGCCAATTTCTTAGTCACCAAAAAGTGGATTGTGTCTTTTGGGCCCTCAGCCTCCTTGTAACTATAATAAATTTATGCTAAGCTTGAGGCTCTGTAGCCAGACTGCCTGGATTCCAATTCCAACTCTGCCACTTCCTAGCTATGTGATCTTGGGCAAGTTACGTAACTATTCTGGGCTTCAGTTTTATCACCTGTAAGTGTGGCTAATAATAGTGCCCACTGAATAGGGTTGTTGCATGAAATGAGTTGATACGTGCAAATTACTTAGAACAGTGCCTGGTACATAGAGATTTCGAGGGTGGGTGGGAAGTGGCCTGAATTCCTGGTACAAACATGGTGCAAGCATGGAGTGCTGAGTGAAGATTCACATTCTCCTTCCATGGGGTGTCTGGGAAATGGCTGCCAGGTCAGGAAATACATCTCCTAGTCTCCCTTGCATCTAGGTGGGGCCATGTGACTAAATTCTGGCCAGTGGTCAGAAGGGAGGTTCATCACTTCCTGGCCAAGCCCACAAATACCTCTCACTCCACTCTCCTTTTCCACCAACCTGCTGGCTGGGAGCCGACTCTTAGAGCAACACTGGAAATTACATGTTGAAAAAGGCAGAGCCTCAATCACCCGGGATCCCTGAGTGACTGTGTGGAGCACAGCCATACTTTCTCACCTACCCCTCCACCCTATCCCAACCTCCCAACCCTCGCCAGCTGCACTCTAGAAGTTTATTTTTCTTATTTTCTTAATCTGGAGGCTTTTGGTTTTATCTGTTATAGCAGCTGGTGTTAACTAACACAGTCTCTTCCCTCAGCATGGCTCTTGTTCTCCTTGCGAGCAAATATCGTCATCTCCTCACCATCTGACCAGCTTCAAGATGACTCTGAATCCTTTATTTCATAGCTTCCCCATGATCTGGCAGATAGGCAGGGGAGAAAGCCCCTTCTCCCAATGGGGGTGGGGAAGGGGGTGGGTTCACCAGGCGAGGATCTTAATAAAGATCTGTGAGATGCAGGAACAAGAAGGAGCCCAAGGGACCTGGCTCCTTAGCCAAGTTTTGGATCTCAGGCCAATTAAAAGGGGTAAGTGAGGGGGTGCCTGGGTGGCTCAGTTGGTTGAGTGTCTGACTCTTGGTTTCAGCTCAGGTCATGATCTCAGGGTCATGAGATTAAGCCCTGCATCAGGCTCTGTGCTCAGCATGGAGTCTGCTAAAGATTGATTCTCTCCTTCTCTCTCGGCACCTACCCCCACTTGCACAAGCACGTGCTCTCTAAATAAACAAACAAACAAACAAACAAGGGAATGAGTGAGACTTGCCCCACATTAAATTCAAACGCATATTCGTGCCTCCAAATGGTAGTAATATGAACCAACACCTCAGTCTGCTCAAATGTCACCTTCCCAGTAATGCCTACTCTGACCACCCCTTTGAATTCAGCATCCTGTACCCCCCACCCAACACTGCCAACCTCCTTACCCAACTGTACCATTTTCCCATGGCACCCTTCACCTAACACCGTTATTGTTTGTGACACCCACCCTGCTAGATCATAAGGTCACATCACCTAGATGTGCCTGGCACAAAGTAGCTGCTCAGTAAATCAATGGATAGGTAAACAGAGAGGGAGGGACTGATTTGAGTCAAGTGCTTGCTCTGTGCCCAGAAAGCCCTAAAAACTTTCTGTGTATAAACCCACCTGAGTACTCACAGCAGTTCAGCAAAGTGGAGACTATAATTACCCCCCTCTTTACAGATAAAACAGTAAGTTCAGAGAAGGCACTCAGGCAGGAAGTGGGAGAGCCAGGATTTGAACCCAGGCCATCTGTCCCTGGGTCTAGGTCTTCTGGAATTTGTTTTGTTCAAGCCCATATCATAGAGTCGACATATCCTGGACAAGCGTAAGGGGATCCTAAAGCAAAGCTGTTCATTTAGCCTGAAAAATATACACCGTGTTGTACATGGTGTGTGAACATGGCCAGGCCCACAGAATTATGACTGATGACTGTTATAAGGGTGGGGAGGTACATGTTATCAATCCTGGCCCCTTCACTCACCGGCTGTGTGATCTTGGGGTGGGGGGTTTAACTTAACCTCTCTGTGCCCCAGTCTTATCATCTATAAAATGGGTTGTTGGGAGGATGAAATACATTGATATTTGCAAAGTGCTCAGAACAGCTTCAGAGGCACACACATATGCACACACACACACACGGTAAGGCTCACAGTAAGTACTATATAAGTGTCTGTGAAAGAAATAATTATCACAGTTCCTGCCTAAAGCTCAGGGGAATGAGCAGGCTACCTGAGGGCAGAGCGGAGCCCTGCACCAGATCCAGGCTCATTGCCACCTGCGGAAACGTGTGTTGGGTTCTAAAGGGCTGGCAGTGGCCTTCCGATGACTCCTGCTAATTTTGAGGACAAGCTTCTCGGTGCTGAAATGATGGTACCAGGCGTGTGCTCCCAGGCCTTGCATCAGGAAGATGTCCTCTCTCAAGGAAGCTGAAAGCAGAAAGGTGCCCAGCCTGCCTCAAACAGGACAGGAAATGGCACAGAGCAAAGCAGAGGTGGTCAGGTGGAGAAAGCACGAGAGCTCTACCCTGCCTGTCCTCCACCTGCCTGGCACGAGGATCTAACGTTGGCTTCAATATATGCAAGCCCAGGGGCGCCTGGGTAGCTCAGCCGTTAAGTGTCTGCCTTCGGCTCAGGTCATGATCCCAGGGTCCTGGGATCGAGCCCCGCATCGGGCTCCCTGCTCCACGGGAAGCCTGCTTCTCCCTCTCCCACTCCCCCTGCTTGTGTTCCCTCTCTCACTGTGTCTCTCTCTGTCAAATAAATAAAATCTTTAAAAAAAAAATATCATGCAAGCCCAGTGATCTTTCCAATCTGCAAAGCACGTGTAGCTCTAAAGTGCTTTCCAGAGATGAGCTAACGGTAGTACCCAGGGGCAGATCGCTGACGCCAAATGTGGCCACCCTGAGGGGACATGTGTAGAATTCCATTCGAGAAAACTGACGACATGGCAGGGCAGGGAGAGAGAGGCCCTTAGTAGCAGTGATGATGATGGAGGTGATCTGAAGGCATTATTATTGCTGTCATGAACAGTCTCTAATATTTATTGAACACTTACAAGGAGCTGGGCCCTCTTCTAAGAGCTTCACATGGATTATATCAGTTAATTCTCTTCAGAACTGTAGGAAGGAGGAGTATTATTATCCCCACTGAACAGATGAAGCAAATGAGGCCCAGAGAGGTTCGGGAGCCTGCCTCAAGTTACACAGCTTGCAAGAGAGGGAGCTGGAAACATAGCATCCTCATCATCCTCACTGTTATAATGATGTTCTATGTATTTTACAACATTTGCAACCCCCTGAGGCTACTACCAGGCCCATTTTATAGGTAAGGAAACTGAGGCACAGAAGGGCTGGCTGACTTGGCCAAGGTCACACAGGCAGGAGGTAGCAGAGTCAGGATTCATCTGCACGGTCTTCCTCTCTCACTGCCCACACCAGCACCCCTGGGCGGATGTCTTCTACAAGACAGCTTTACAAAGCAGGGAAACAGACCCTTATATTAGTTCAGGACTGCTTCAGTTCAGGGTTTGAGCAGGATAAGAGGCTGATACACTCCATATCCACCGTCTGACCTCCAAGTGGGACTGTTCAACTTGGCCACATCCAGTCGGTCCCTTGATATGTGCTGGGCAGAGAGGGTGGTAGACAACCCTGCATCTAGGCAGGGGGACCCCTTCACATACACCTGCATTCTGGCCATCACGGTGCAACCAGGGTAAACCTTCTAAATAAAGATCTGATCATATCCACCCCTTGTCTGAATCCTTCCATGGCTCCCTTGTGCCTTTAGATTCAAGTCTCAACCCCTCAAAACATGGCCTGGTCCCCACTGACCTCCTGCAGATTCTTCTTTTGCCGCTCTCCTCTTCCAGCATGCACGCACACACACACACAGATGCACACACTCATAGGCACGCATGTACGCACACACACACACAGCTCCGGTCACATTCTGTTTTTTTCTGCCTAAGTTCTGCATCCAGACTGCCTAATTTTCAATCTCGGCTCTGCCACTTGGGTGAGTCACTTAACTTCTCTGGGCTTCATTTTTCCCATTAGGAAAATATTTTGCTCACCTATGTTTTTCTAAATCCTAAGCCCCAATGTGATGGTATTTAGAGATGGGGCCTTTGGGAGGTGATTAGATCGGGGTGGGGTGGGTAGAGAGACCCTAAGGGGACCCATCTGTGAAGCAGGATGAGGGCTCTCACCAGATACCGAATCTGCTAGTGCTTTGTTCCTGGACTTCCCAGTCTCCAGAACTGTGAAGAATACATTTCTGTTGTTTATAAGCCACCCTGTCTATGGTATTCTGTTACGACAGCCTGAGTAGACTAAGACTAATGACCATTCTCTGCTGGTTTTGTGGAAGATAATGCACACACATAGTATGCAATTCAGGAAAACATAGTGCATTTACTGTGGAAGATAAGTTTTCTCTGTACAGCTAATGCCAAGTCTCTCAGACTCGCCCTACAAAGGCAAACACAATGATTAGTTTCTCCTGCTGCTTCCATGCGGTGCTGCGGGCGTGTTCAACGTAATCAGACTGTACCTCTGTGCAGGGGCTATGAGGTCAGCTCCCTGATGGAGAACCGGTCTAACCAATGAGGTCACTTCCACAGATGGGGGCTGAGTTGGTCCAGTTTATGGACTGCTCTTGCCCTCCAAATGTAGTCTGTGTTCTTTTCATCAGCTCCTGGCTTCCGAGGACCTTGCTGGTTTCAAAAGGTCAGACAGGAATTGGTCAAAGGAGTACCAACTTGGCCTGGGGAGGGAGACGCATGGTGAGGTGGCAGTCCCCAGGATGTCCTCGAGGGGCTGGAAAGAGGCCTGGTGAGCCCGGGTTGAGTGGTAGGATGAAGGGTAAAGAAGGGGTGGGAGGCACAGAAGAGGAACGAGGTGGATCGTGAGCTTTTTTAAAATGTATTTTTGTAACTCCGAGTTGAAAATAGGCACACCGACTTCATGCCGACAGTTCCATCTCAGTGACGTATCCCTGCTAGTGGGGGCCTTTCCATTCAGCACGTCTCTGTGGCAACGGACCACTTCTCATTCACGCCATCTCCAGGGTTACCTTGCTTGGCTCATTCATGACTGTTGCCACGGAGACGGGCCCATTGATACAATCTTGATTCTTTGGAACTTTGCTTCCCCGAATGATAGATAGCGTGCTGGCCTTGGGGTGGGGATGGAATCAGGGTAGGGAGGGGTGAAGAGAGTTCTGGGAAGAGTGGGGGTCGAAAGACTTAAAATCCAGCAAGAGGAAGATGAGGTGGTGGGAGACGGGGGAGAGGAAGAAATGAACATCACTCATGGCTGACACTGGAGATGGCTGGTCTAACAGACCCATGAGTGCATGTGTGGCATCTCTGCTGGACTTGAATTATGAATACAGCAGAGGCTCAGCCATGCCTTTGTTAGCAGCTGTATTACCAGTGCCAGCCTGATCCGGAGTACCCACCCCACGAATATTGAATGCACTAGACTTTGTTGTTCAAGAAACTTCCTTGAGGGGCGTCTGGGTGGCTCAGTCGGTTAAGCATCCAACTCTTGATTTCGGCTCAGGTCATGATCTCAGGGTCTTGAGACTGGTCCCCATGTTGGGGTCTGCGCTGGGAGTGGAGCCTGCTTAAGATTCTCTCTCTCCCTCTCCCTCTGCCCCTCCTCCCCCTCCCTCCCTCCTATCCCTCCCTCCCTCTAAAAAAAAGAAAAAAAAAGAACTTTCCTTGATAAACTGTAAGAAAATAGAAACATTAAAACAGAACTTCCATGGGCCCCCACCTTACGTCCACTCCCCAGCCCCAGCACTTGTAACCATGCGGTGCCTTCCCTCATGTGGCTGTAGATGACCTGTGTACCCTCCGCACCAAATGCCATCCCTTCCGGTCCACTGGGAGAGATCCCTCCTGCCAACCCTCTCTTTCTGGCATCTCTGCGTTTCTCCTTCCTACTGGGTTATTCCCATCAGCATAAAATCTGCTGTCATATCTCTTTTCTTTGAAAAAGAAAACCCCTGAACTCCACTTTTCCCACCAGCTTACATCCCATCTCTCCCCCTCTCCCCTTCACAGCAAAACTCTTTATGAGAACCATGAGTAATCCCTCTAAGGGCCTCTGCTTCTCCCTCTGCTCAAAGGAGCTCTGGCAAGGATCACCAAAGACCTCCATGCTGCTAAATCTATCGGTCAATTCTCATTTCTCATTTGAATCCACCCATTGGCCTCAGTGGACAGTATCGATCATTCCCCCCTACTCAAAATGCCTTCACACTTCCCCTGTGTGGTGTCCAGGACCCACACTCCCCTCATTTGCTTCTTCTCTGTCTCTCGTGCTATTCTGTCCTCATCTCCCCAGCCTCCTTAACAGTGGAGGGCCAGCCCGGGCTCAGTGCTTGGTGCCCCTTACATCCACTTCCGTATCCACTTTCATAGCTAAAAATAACCTCCGCAGGCTGATGACTCTCACATTTGTATCTCCAGCCCTGTCTTCTGTTCCTGAACTTCAGACTCCAAATACTCAACTCCAACACAATAGCTTCCCTCATTAGCAGGCAGGGAAAACTTAGCGTGTCCGAAGCTCAGCTACTAATTTGCCCCCCAACCCCCTTCTCATCACAGTCAATGGCAAATCCATCTTCCCAGTCACTTTCCAATTAGTGTCCCCGCCTCCACAATCCCTTCAGTCTATTTTTGACACAGAATAGGCAGAATAATCCTTTTTACTTCCTCAGTCAGGGCTTCCCTGCCCATCCTAATTAAAACTGCACCCCTACCCCAACATTCTCTCTGTTCCTTCTTGGCTATATTTTTCGCTATATCACTCATCATGATTTATTTACTCTCTATTTCATTTATTAAGTTTATTGTCCATGGTTTGTCTCCCCTCTATTAGATTATCAGCTTCATGAATTCTGGAAACTGTATTGTGTTCCTGGCACCTAGAAAATGGCCTTCCACACAGCAGATGCTCAGTAAATATTTGTTGAAAGACTGAAAGAAGGAGGACAATGAGAAAGAAGACCGTGAGTTAAGCAAGGGCCAGTGTGGTCACGACAAAGAGTTTGTCTTTTGTCCTGAGGTTAGTGACTTCAAACTGGGCTCCTCAGAGGTGCCACAGGGACCACCTCACGGGCAAGGGGAATTGAGGTGTAGACTGGGCAGGCACAACTTTCTGGAAAGTCCTTTTCTGCTTCAAAGCTCCTTTTTTATTGCTTTACCTATTGGGATTCGAGTAACACTTTAGAAGTTCAGCTAATAGTAATGTACTGAAGTTAATTTCTTAGTTTTGACAAGGGTACTGTGACGGTAAGGTATGATGGTAATAACACTGGGGAAATTGGGTGAAGCGTAGACAGGAACTCTCTGTACTATCTCTGCAAACTTTCTATAAATCCAAAATTATCCTAAAATTCAAAGTTTATTTTTTTATTTTTTATTTATTTTTTTTCTTTTTCTAAAGATTTTATTTACTTATTCATGAGAGAGAGAGAGAGAGAGGCAGAGGGAGAGGGAGAAGCAGACTTCCCGCAGAGCGGGGAGCCCGATGCGGGACTCGATCCCAGGACTCCGGGATCATGACCTGAGCCGAAGGCAGACGCCCAACCATCTGAGCCACCCAGGCGCCCTATTTTTTTATTTTTAAAAAAGATTTTACTTATTTATTTTATTGAGAGAGAGCAAGCAAGCGAGTGCAAATGGGGGGAGGGAGAGGGACAAGCAGACACTGTGCTGAGCCAGGAGCCTGATGTAAGGCTCGACTCATGACCCTGAGATCACGACCTAAGCTGAAATCAAGAGTAGGATACCTAACCGACTGAGCCATGCAGGCACCCCTATTTATTTTTATTATTCTTTTTTTGGTTTTTTGAGAGAGAAAGAGTCTATGTGTGTGGGAGCGAGGGGGGAGGGGCAGTGGGAGAGGAGAAAGAATCCCAAGCTGACTCTGTGCTGAGCGGGGAGCCTGACCTGGTGCTTGATCTCATGACCCTGAGATCACGACCTGAGCCAAAATCAGGAGTCAGATACCTAACTGACTGAGCCACCCAGGCACCCCTAAGATTAGAAGTTTATTTAAAGATAAGATTAATTTGGGAGAAAGGGTTCCATTGATTTAAAGGGGTTTGAAGACCACGATTTCAGTTTCTGAAGTGGGAAGTGATTTGACTAAACTTAAATTTCTTAGATGAAAACAGTCTGGTCAGAAGTTCAGACGGTGGGTGAGGGGGTGGGGGGAAGGATGCTGGCAGTGGAAGCCCAACGGGACAGTGGTCACAGGTTCAGGTGGTCCAGGTGAAGGATGAAAACCCTGAACTCAGGAAGGGAAGGGGATGCAGGAGAATGGACGCATGCCTCCCAGACACATTCAGGTGGTGGGCTTGACAGATTTCGTGTGGATGAGGGGAGGGAGGGAGAGAAAGAAGGCAATGATGGTGTCCGAGTTCCCGGTCTGGGTAAGTGGGGTGGGTGTGGTGCCACTGAGTAGGAGGGGAAGGAGAACAGGCTGCGGTTTTAAGTGATTTGAGTTGTCTGTTGCTTAGCCATGGAGCTCCCCAGAGAAAACTGAGCACAGGCCTGGAGGCAGGGGTCACAACACAGACTGACTAGATGTTTTCCGGTTTCCACATTCTTTTTTTTTTTTTTTTAAAGATTTTTATTTATTCATTTGAGAGAGAGAATGAGATAGAGCATGAGAGGGGGGAGGGTCAGAGGGAGAAGCAGACTCCCCGCTGAGCAGGGAGCCTGATGCGGGACTCGATCCCGGGACTCCAGGATCATGACCTGAGCCGAAGGCAGTCGCTTAATCAACTGAGCCACCCAGGCGCCCTGAATAGCATTTATTTTTTATTTTTATTTTTTTTAAAGATTTTATTTATTTATTTGAGAGAGAATGAGAGAGAGCATGAGAGGTGGGAGGGTCAGAAGGAGAAGCAGACTCCCTGCCGAGCAGGGAGCCCGATGCGGGACTCGATCCCGGGACTCCAGGATCACGACCTGAGCCGAAGGCAGTCGCTTACCAACTGAGCCACCCAGGCGCCCCCGTTTCCACATCCTTGTCTGTCTGGGCATCTTTTTTTTTTAAGATTTTACCTATTTATTTGACAGAGAGAGAATGAGAGAGAGCACATGAGAGGGGGGAGGGTCAGAGGGAGAAACAGACCCCCTGCCGAGCAGGGAGCCGGATGCGGGACTCGATCCTGGGACTCCAGGATCATGACCTGAGCCGAAGGCAGTCGCTTAACCAACTGAGCCACCCAGGCGCCCCTGTCTGGGCATCTTGCTAGGTTATGTTTCCCACCACTGCTTGCATCAGGACAGGGTCGTAAGACAGTCTGGCCAATGGGATGTGGGAGGAAGTGATGGAAGCCATTCCCAGAGCCTCGCCCCTAAAACTTCCTGAAGACCCTCTACTCTTTCCCTCTTCTCTTATCTGCATCCAACTGTAGAGGATCCAGAGGAGGACTCCATGGCCCTTGTGGATGGCAGAACCACAAGGTGCCTAGAGCGTGGATCCCTGTATGACTACATGGAGCCCAGCCCAACCTCCCCCTTCTGATCAAACTGTGACGCAAGCAAGGAACAGTCCTTTGAGCCACTGAGACCCGGGGGTTGTTTGGTACAGCAATTACCCTATCCTAACAGGTGTTGTCAGTGTGTAGAGGTGATAATTCGGTTTAGTTTAATTAACTTACATTGAGCACCTACTACCTGTTAATCATTTTCCTTTTCTTCTTTTGGTCACTTTTCTTAGTATCCGGGGCACAGATATAAAAAGAAATGTGACATGTTTCCTTCCTTTTCAAAATACTGTATTAAATGTCATACTAACAATAGCTAACACTATTACACATATTGTTTCATTTTGTCTTCAAAAGGACTTTATGAGGAAGCTACTCTTATTTATTTCCATTCCACAGATGAGGAAACCAAGGCCCAAAGAGGCTCGTAACCTGCTGAAGGACACACAGGTGGTAAGTGGCAGAGCTGGGATTTGAACCCAGGCAGCCGGACTTCAGAGTATGGGCTCTTAACTTCTGCTCTATGTATACAGCACTCGCTCTGGGACATGACGAAGGGGACGGAGCTCAGCTCCAGGGAGTGGAGATAATCCTTGAATGAAGAGGTGAGGAGGGTGACCTAGGGGGCTATCTCACCATGAGCTCATGCCTGGAGGTATGAGAAGGCTGTGTGCATGGGGGATGGTAGAGAACATGAGAAGTGAGCAGTGGGAGGGAGATGGAAGAGCAGGTGGAGACCAGATAAGGCTGATTCTGGGAGCCAGGCTAAGGAGTTTGTGGACCGTACCTTGAAGGCAATGAAGGGTTTAAAGGGTTTAAAGGGCTGTCAGACATGGCTTGGGGATCATGTGTGCTATGAAAAGGGTGTCCCCTACGTGGACAGAAGACCCTCATGACCCCACGATGGGGGCTGGGAAGGAGTCATTAGAAAAGAAGAAATGCAAGCCAAGAAGCATCACTGAGCTGAAACAAAGAGAGTGTCAGCATGCCTCTAAATGTTCAAGAACGAGAAGTTCTGAGATGCCTGAATAAGACAACTGGCCTACACACTGGGAACTTTTTTCCTTCCCAAAGCGTCTTGGGGAGTGTGGGAACACAGGCTGCTGGGATGACACGGACATAGAATGTGGGCCACATTCTCAGGAAGCTGAAGAGAGTCAGGACAGTGGCTAGAGAGGGAAGCAGGAGTAAGGACAGAATTGGGGGCATGGAAAATCCTATCTTTCTCTGAGACGGAGACAGGGTGTGGCGTGGGGTGGAAGGAGGTGGTACAGATGTTAAAAGGCGTGTAAGGAATGACACTGGATACAATCCCAGAAGTCCCCTGTAAGCTCCCTCTGAACCCTCCACATGCCAGCTTTATCACCCCAAGGTGAAGGCAGAGATGCCCACATGTCACAGCCGGACTGACAAGGTTCTCCTCTCTGTGTCCAGAGCCAGTGAGCGATACATTTAGAACCAGGCAGGGCCTTGTCATTCAGAGCCCAGTCTCCCGATTTTACTAATGAGGAAAAAGTTCCAGAGGCGCTGAGAAGCTTGTCCAAGGTCACCTAGCAAGTAAGCGACAGATCTGGAGCTAGAAGATGAGTCTCTCATCAGCTTGGCCTATGTCCTTCTGTTTTGCTCTAAGAATTCTTTTTGTTGTTGTTATTTTATTTTTATTGCTGTAAGAACACTGAACACGAGATCTACCCTCTTAACCAATTTTTAAGTGCACAGTGCATTATTGTTGACTCTAGGTACAATGTTGTACAGCAAATCTCTGGAGCTCATTCATCTTGCTTGGCTGAAACTTTAGGCACACTGATTAGCCACTCCCCACCCCCCCACTCCAGCCCCTGGCAACCACCCTTCCAAGGCTTATTGCACTCAGCACAGTGTCCTCAAGATTCATCCGTGTGGTTGCACATTGCAGATTTCCCTTCTTTTTTCAGGCGGAATAATATTCTGTTGTATGCGTTGATCATGTTTCACTTGACCCACTCAACTGTCAACTGTCACCTCGGTTGTTTCAGACCTTGGCTACTGTGAATGGTGCTGCAATGAACACTGGGGAGTTAATATCTCTTTAAGATCCTGATCTCAATTCTTTTGGATAAATACCCAGAAGTGGGATCGTTGGATCATATGATAGTTCTATTTTTAAGTTTTTGAGGAACTTTCACACTGTTTTCCATAGCGGGTGCACCATTCTGCATCCCCACCAGCTGTAGGCAAGGGTTCCAAAGTCTCCACATCCACGCTAGCACTTGTTGTCTTTTGTTTTTGCCATAATAGGCCATCCTGGCAGGTGCGAGGACTCTGGCTTGTGACTTTCTCCTGCTTGTGCTGGTTCCCACGGGACTCAGGAGCAGGGCTGAAAGAGCCTCCTGCAGGGATGGAAGTGTTCTCCACCTGCGTTGTGCAATCCTGTAGCCACCGACTATGTGTGGCTACTGAGAACTAGAAATGTGGCTAGTGGGAGTGAGAAAACGAATTTTATTTTAAGATTATTTGAGAGAGAGAGAGAGAGAGCAGAGCAAGCGAGAGAGAACACGAGTGGGGGGTGGGAGGGGCAGAGGGAGAGGGAGAAGCAGACTCCCCACTGAGCAGGGAGCCCGACGCAGGGCTCGATCCCAGGGCCAAGAGATCAGGACCTGAGCCGAAAGCAGATGCTTAACCAACTGAGCCACTCAGGCACCCTGAGAAACCGAATTTTAAATTTAACTTAATTTTAGTTAATTAAAATTTTATGATGCTGGTTCCTCGAAACAAACAAACAAAACGAAATGTGGAATCACCATGTGATCTGGCAGTCCCACTTCTGGGTAGATATCCAAAAGAACTGAACACAGGGACTTGAACCGATTCTCGTACACACCCGAGTTCATAGCAGCATTGTTTGCAGTAGCCAAAAGGTGGAAGCAAGCCAGGTGCCCATCAGTAGAGGAATGGATAAGCGAAATGTGGTATAACCATACAATAGACTATTATTCAGCCCTAAAAGGAAGGAAATTCTGACACCTGCCATAGCACGGATGAATTGAGGACATAATGTTAGTTGGAAGAAGCCCTTTGCAAAAGAACAAATACTGTATAATTCCACTTACACGAGGTCCCTAGATTCATCAGATTCACAGAAACAGAAAGTAGAAGGAAGGATGCCAGGGGCTGGGGGAGGGGGGATGGGGAGCTAATACTGAACGGGGACAGAATTTTAGTTTTGCAAAATAAAAAGAGTTCTGAAGATGGATGGTGGTGATGGTTTACAACAGAGTGAATGTACTTGATGCCAGTGAACTCTTAATCCAGATATGGTTAAAATGTTAAATTTTGTGTTGGGTACATTTTACCTCAATCTAAAAAAAAAAATTGGATAGCTGCAGTTGGCTAGTGGTGACTGAAATGGACAGTGCGGCGCTGAGAATGTCTCCAAGGACGGTTTCGATGACCACCTCAAAACTCACGGTCTTTCAAAAGAGACCATCATCCCCTCCCTGAGTGGGCAGCCACTTGCCCAGGTCAGAAAGCAACTGCCAAGAACACGCTGGACGTTGGCAGGCAGCCAGATGCCAATCTGTCAGCTTGCATCCGGAGGGCTGGAGAGAAGCCCTGCATTAGCTGTGCTGCTCCGTCCTGCCTGCATACACTCGGTGTCCGGGTCCCGGGGGACTTCCACTCCGCTGGGCAGGGACAGGGAAGGAAAGCTGTCATGCCTGCGTTTCTGCATGCCCAATGGCTGTGGCAACAGCAGGAGAGAGTGACTGAGGGCTAAGAATGGAGGCACCTGGCTCCCCAAATGGAACAGCCCACCCACAGCCCATTCTGGGGGCAGCAAGGCGGAGTTTCTGCTCCGGTTCGGCTTTGCCTGCAAACGCCCAGCTTTCTGGGACTAAACTGGCTTGGGCTTCTCCACTAAATTTAGCACAAGGAGCTAAACAAGAGCCAGGGCATTTTTGATCAAGGTGCAGACCCCCACCCCAGCTCCGTTGTGGGCTCTCCTGGTCCCATGTTCTTTTCCTTTCTGGCACTTAGCACAGCAGAAGCTCAGAAAGTTTGGGACAACACTTGTGAGGGGGTTAGAACGTATATGTAGAGTTGGATCATACACGTTCAAATCCTGTCTCTGCCGCTTACTGTGTTGTCCTTGGGTGAGTTACTTAACCCCTGTGTTTCAATTTCTCTGTGGATAAAACCATGAATGAAATCAGTTAATTCCTGTAAAGTCTAGAAAACAGTGATTGGCATGATGCAAGTAGAATGAAGCCTGCAGAAGGTCACCTTTCCCAAGTAGTACAATAAATGTTGGGGGCAGGACATTCCTGGCATTAAACACAAGGCAGGCCCCCAGAGGTCAGAAGCTGAATTTCAAAGTGCATTCTGGGCAAAGCGGGCTGAATGGTGACCCCTCAAAAGACAGGTCCACATCCTAATCCCTGGAAACTGTAAATGTGGCCTCACTGGGGAAAAAGGGGGTCTTTGCAGGTGTGATTAAGTTAAAGTTTTCCAGAGAAGCTTATTCTTGAATTATTGGGGGGGGACCCTTAATGTAGCCACATGTATACTTATAAAGAGGCAGAGAGAATTTTGGAAGAGAAGAGAAGGGGCCCACGTAACCACAGAGAAAGAGACTGGAGCGATGTGATCACAAGCCAAGGAATGCCTGCAGCCACCAGAAGCTGGAGGAGGCAAAAAACGGGGCCTTCAGAGGGAGCACGGCACTGCCGACATCTTGATTTCAGATTTCTAGCCTCCAGAACTGTGAGAAAATAAATTTCTGTTGTTTTAAGCCAACAAGTTTGTGGTACTTTTTATAGCAGCTCTAGAAAACCAATACAGGTAGAGAGAAATGAGGTGATATGCCTCTGCTCCCAATACTGTCCATTCATTCTGAAGCAACTCCATATGAGATACCTCCTGTTTGACAGGGTATTCAATAAATATGGTATTAACCACTGAATACCCATCAAAATCTACTGTCTTCTATGGTGGTAGAATATTAGCCCGGCCCTGGCTGGCTGCCCAACAAAACTATATTTCTCAGCATCCCTGGCAACTAGGTGTGATCACATGACTAAGTTTCCAGCAATGGTTTGTGAGCAGACGTGACAGGGGCCACTTCTGGGTCTGAGACTTCAGAGATGGGGATACACCTCCACCCTTTCTTCTGCCAGTCAGCTTTGTGCGACTGATGCCAAATGCCCTTGGTGATGGTAGAGCAAAAGGAGGGTAGGAACCTGGATCCCTGAATGACTCTGTGGATTAGAGCTCCCCTGCCAATCTGTGTGGCTCAGTTGAGCTATTCTGGAAGGGAGAAGTAACATTCTTTACTGTTCCAAGCCACTGTTCTTTTGAGAACTCTTGTTATAGCAACGTAGCATTACCACATAATATAACAAACCACTGATTGGGTGCCTAGGATGTTCCAGGCACTGGAGATGTGACAATGGACTGATCAGACCGGACTCTGCTCTCATGGAGCCCACAGTCTCATGGGAAGAAAGGAGATCATTAAAATATCAATGCTAATATAACAGTATAAGAAATCTGGTAGAAGGGTATTCTCAGAGAAAAAGGAGGCTTCCTAATACAGACTTGGAGGCTCAGGGAAGGACTTTTGGAGGAAATGATGCCGATTCTGGGACCTGAAAGCAAGAGAGTTAGAGGAAGAGAGGAAGTATTTCACGGAGAAGGATGAATACCCCTGAGGCTGCCCAGTGAGAGAAAGCACAGGATGCTAGAGGACCTTAAAGAAGTTCGATGGTGTTAGAGAGGAGAGATGACACTGGCAAAATGGGCAAGAGTCCCACGACAAAGGGTCTCAAGTGCCCTGCTAAGCGCAACGATCCCCTTGGGAGGACTGTATGAGATGAATGACTTGGCATTTACATTCTATAATCCAAACCATGCATATTCCAAAGGACTGGCCCTTGACTGGCCCCTGGGGGATAACCTTGGAATATCCTGCCTGATAAAAGTGCCTTTGTATATTTGGGGCCTTGGGCCAGGCCAGGTAGTCCATGCTGACAATGTGATTTATGGTGAATGCCTGCTTGTGTCACCTGGGGCCGTGGGGCATGCTGTATCTCTTTGATCCCTGGGGGTGCTGGTGACCAAGCAGTTAAAATCAGTCACAGGGGTGCTCCATGCCTTTGTGATTGAGCCCCAGTAAAAACCTTGGGCATCGGGGTGCCTGGGTGGCTCAGTCGTTAAGCGTCTGCCTTCGGCTCAGGTCATGATCCCAGGGTCCTGGGATCGAGCCCAGAATCGGGCTCCCTGCTCGGCGGGAAGCCTGCTTCTCCCTCTCCCACTCCCCCTGCTTGTGTTCCCTCCTTCTCTGTGTCTCTCTCCGTCAAATAAATAAATAAAATGAAAAAAAAAAAAAAAACCCCAAAAACCTTGGACACCAAGGCTGGAGTGAGGGTCCCTGATTGGCAGCACACCATACATGCTGTCACCCATCATTGCTGATGAGCACTCAGATTCCCCTGGGCACGGGGAAACAGAAAGCTCCTGCCTGGTCTCTCCTAGACTCTGCCCTAGCGCTTTTTGCTTTGAAGATTTTTAATCTCTATCCTTTCCCTGCAATCAACTGTAACTGTGAGAATCGTAGCTCTTTGGGGTCCTGGGAGCCCCTCTAGCAAATCATCAAATCATCAAATCTGAAGGTAGTCTTGGGGACCCCTGATACATAGTCTTACAACCTTAAATTTGCTTTAGGCCAATAAGATTCCTGTTCTAGTTACATCTCAAGAGCAAGCAACTCCATTCAACCCATTTTCAGAAGTCCTGCCTGCTTGTCAGGCTTTAGTGAATTCAGAAACAGACAAAGCTGGTCCCTGTCTCCAAGCAGCTCAGAGAATGGAGGACGAGATAGAAAGGAGATCAAGTCAGTTATGCTTCATACTTTAATGGCAGAATGTGTGATGGAAAGCTAGCGAGTTTTTTTTTTTTTTAAGATTTTATTTATTTATTTGAGAGAGAGAATGAGATAGAGAGAGAGAGCATGAGAGGGGGAGAATCAGAGGGAGAAGCAGACTCCCCGCTGAGCAGGGAGCCCGATGCGGGACTCGATCCCGGGACTCCAGGATCATGACCTGAGCCGAAGGCAGTTGCTTAACCAACTGAGCCACCCAGGCGCCCAACGAGTTTGTTTTTTTACTGTCTGGCCAGGAATGGGGACAAGCTGTAGCACCTAAGCTCATAGATGAAGTTGATGGGGTTGTGTGTGTGTGTGTGTGTGCGTGTGCATGTGCGTGCACACGCACATGCACATTGTGTATTTTAGGGGTGGTGGTGGGAGAGGAGGTAAAATGGAGCCGACTAGCGCAGCATGGGTCAGACTGAGTCCCAAAGAGAATTTTCTTTTAGAAACTCCACCTGGAGCAATGTGGAATTTGGGGTACTTGCAGCTGCCCCAAGAAATAAAGGAGGCTTTGGGCTAATATTGGCTAAAATCTAAAACACCGCCCAAGAAAACCTGTCTCCCCTGCCTCTGACTTCTCCACCCTACAGCCACCTTGCCCTTCCCTGCAGGAAAATGCCCCTAACCAAGACTTCACTGCTCTTCCTTCCCTTTCAACCATCCTCTCAGTAACAATCAAAACAGCCAACGCACGCCAAGTACCGCGCTCGATGCTCTGCTATTTTATATAATCCACGTGACAGACCTCTGTTTCTGGTCATACAGCAGGCCCGGTAATCAGACTGGCCCTCTTGCTGAAAACAATCACAAATCTGGCATACAATCTAAAGACCCTCGTGTTGAAGCATGGAAGGCCTGACAATTTAACTAGATAATTATCAGCCTCAAATTCAAGTGAAACCAGGAACCTCCAGGAAGCAGGCAGAGTATCAAAACCACTTTTGCTCCGAGGGCATCTGCCTAACCCAGAAAACAGCTGCTTCAAGGTCCATGGCCTCTTGGGGAGCAGGGGCAAAAGGCAAAGCCCAAGGTCCACGAAAACTAAGAATCTAAAAGGAGACACCCCTGAATTAGAATAGGGCCCCAAGGAGCTACTGCTTTAGGGTAAGAAACCTGAAGCCAATTTACTCCATCCTCTCTTCCCCAGAGATTTTCAAGAAAGTTACTCTGGTACTCAGCAGAGAAGGAGAAAAATAAAAGTCTCTGCAAAATTATAACCACAAGCTGGCCTTTGCAAACACTGGTGTCTTAAATTCTCAACAAGTGGGTGGTCCAAAAGTTGAAGATGGCCTTGGAATGGGAGCACCCCAGACACCTGGAAGGAAGTAAATGCATATTTTCCAGGGAGGATACACCTTTATCTCAGGCCCCAGAGAATTCCCCCTAACATCGTGTCAAGGATGTTGAGCTTCATAAACAAGAATAGGAAAACACTCAAAACAAGAGACAGGAAGAAAAGCCATAAGGAATTTAGATATTTACATTATCAGACACTAATTATGAAAGAATTATTTGTGTGCCATATTTGAGGAAATATAAAACACGCCTGAAAATATCTATAAAGCAATTCTCAACCGGCGGGGACTCTGACACCCAGGGGACATTTGGCAGTATCTGGAGACATTTTTCGTTGTCACCACCTGGGAGAGGCGGGACGGTGCTCCTGGCATCTGCTGGGTGGGGACCAGGGATGCTGCTCAAACTCCCACAGCGCACAAGACAGCCCCTCAGAGCAAAGAGTTATCTAGCCCAAAACGTCAGCAGCGCCGAGGTGGAGAAATCCTGCTGGAGGAAGACAGTCTACAATAAAAGATGAAGCCGGTTTGAAAGGATCAGGTAGAACCCATGGAGATGAAAAAGCGAATGCCTGAGACGGAAAACTTAATGGGTGTGGTTAATGGCAGATTAGACAGAGCTAGCGAGAGAGTCCAGAGGCCAGTGAGAGGTGGGTCAGGTGATCCTCCTCATTTGACGAGTGGGTAAACCGAGGCACCCAGCCTGCTGAGAAGTCAGTCCCCAACTAGCATCTACCAAACTTGAGATCGGTGCTCTGAAACACTCTGCTGTTCTATCTAAACCCGAGAGAAGGATTTCTTTTCTCCCTGCCTGTGTCTCTTTCCTTCCCGCTTGCTACTTTCTTTGGCAAAATATTTTGAGGAAAATAGAATTTGTCGAAAATGTCTGACAGAAGACACATGGTGCTTTATTAGCATGCAGACAACAATGCCGAGGGGGGAAGAAAAGCCCAGCAATTTCCATCTCTAAAGCATTTACCTTCCATTAACTAATTATATCCCACAGTTTACAGTGAAGGGGCTTAGGGTGTTTATCTTCATACAGAAGCAGAGAAAACAGAATAAAGGCACCAACAAAAGCCATCTCTCTATGAATCACTGGAGGCTGGGATGTGGGGTCCAAAGCCACCCCGAATTTGCAACCCCTGAGTCCCCATTGCAGGATCTTGAACAAGGTGCTTCTAGCCTCTCTGTGTTTCGGTTTCTCTCTCCATCAAATGGGGATCATTAAAAATCAGCCTCACTGGATTGTTGCAAAGGCCCAATGAGGTGTGTGTGAAGGACACGGAAACGTAGCAATTGTTCAAAGTGACCAATGGTTATTTCTATCAGAGGGACAGGAAAGCACAATGGTAGAGAACACAGACTCTGGGACCGCACTCCTGCATGTGAATCTCAGCTCCATCACTCGCTCGCTTACCGTGTGGCCTCGGGCAAGTTACTTAACTTCTCTGTGCCTCAGTTTCCTCCTATATAAAATGTGGATTATAACAGCTCTTACATTACAGGCTCTTTGTGAAGATTAAATGAGCTACTATTTTAAAAAGGCTCAGAATAGCGCCTGGCTCATAGTAAGTGCTAGTTGCTGGTATTCTTATCACAATTTCAGAGAATGATTAAGCTGAGGATGCAATATGGCTATACTGAGGCTCTACAGAGGCAAGAACCAGGCTTGTCCTGTTGACCACTATATCCTGAGGGCCTGGCATGCAGTAGGAACTCAGTAAGCAATTTTTGAGTGAATAAAAAATTTCCCCTTTGGGGTGCGTGGGTGGCTCAGTCAGTTGTGTCCGACTCTTGAGTTTGGCTCAGGTCATGATCTCAGGGTCGTGAGATTGGGCTCTGCGCTGGGTGTGGAGCCTGCTTGTGATTCTCTCTCTCCCTCTCCCTCTCCCACTGCCCCTCCCCTCCTAAAAAATTCCCCTTTATCCACTAATATTGTCCCCAAACACAAGGAAAACCACAACTACCATATACTGAGAATTTACTCTGGAGCAAGCCCCCTACTGGGCACATTGCATCCTCACAGTAATGCTGAAAGACAGGTGGCATCATCCTGTTTCACAGATAAAGAAACTGAGCGTCAGAGCGGCCCCGCAGCCTGTGAGCGGAAGAGCCAGAATTCTCATCCACGTCTATCCCGATTCCCAAATCCAGTGCTCGGCCACTTTCTGCCACCTGCATTCTTCCCTTCAACCGGACTATCCTCAAGGATTTCAGAGCCAACTCCTATGCCTTAAGGGCCTTCTTCTTATCTGTCTTTATTTTTCCCTTGACCATGCATTTTCACCTCTCTGCTTGGCTCATTCTCTGCTTCTGATGGGGAAGGTATTTAGTTCCGTGCCTCAATTTCCCTGCTCATAAAAGAGAGACAGTAACAATATCTCTCCCATAGAATGGCGGTCAGGATGACATGGGTGAACAGTGCCTCACCCAGATCAAGCCTCCATAAATACAATCGATTCTATATTCTGAACGTTGACTAACACTACCCCTCGCCTTGACCCTGGGGCTTACACCTTCAGATGTGCTGACCACCCCCTGGGCTGGGTCTCGGTCTCCTGCCCATTATTTTACTTTGTCCAAGCTGATTTATCTAGCAACTCCTCCCCCATGAGGCCTCTGTCACTGTGCGTGCACGCATGTGCGCATACACACACACACACACTCTCTCTCTCTCTCTTTCTCTCTCTTTGCAGCCTCTCCAGCCACTAAAATTAGCTCCATCTCCAGTCCACGTCCCCAGCGTGTCTGTCCTGGTTTCTCTGGGCTCCCAGCCACTTGCCATACTGTGTCTCAGATGCCACACATTTTCTCTCTGATGCCACAGCCACTTCCCCAAACAAGGGGTACCCTGAGATACCACAGCAGGTGGGGTGGGAAGGAAGGGATTTCATCCATCTTCCTCCCCGTGTGTTTAAAAACAGCTGATGCAAGAGCTGTCTGCCCCCCACCCCTATTTCTAGTTCCGAAAGGTTAGAGAAAAGCTTTAGCCGGTGAAACCTTCAGGGCCCCAGTGAGTTAAATCTTGATTTTTAAACAATGGCAGAACAACGATCCAGCAAGTCTACTTCCAGTCTACACCCCAAAGAGCCAGAAGCAAAGACTCAAATGGCTACTTGCACACTCATGCAAATGTCATAGCAGCATTACTCACAGTAGCCAAAAGGTAGAAGCAACCCAAATATCCACTGATGGATAAACAAAATGTGGTATGTCCATACAATAGAATATGGTTCAGCCTTAAAAAGGAGGGAAATGCTGGCACCTACTCCAACATCAGTGAATCCGGAGGACATCATCCTGAGTGGAAGAAGCCAGTCACAAGCGGACAAATATTGCGTGACTGCACTCACAGGAGGTCCCTAGAGGAGTCAGAACCATAGAGACAGGACGTAGATGGTGGGCGCCAGGGGCTGGGGGAGAGAGGGGGGTAGTTAGTGTTTCGTGGGGACAGAGATTCAGTTTGGGAAGATGAGAACGTCTGGGTGATGAAGAGTGGGGATGGCTGTATGACAAATACAAATGTACTTAATGTCACTGAGCTGGACACTTAAAGATGGTTAAAAGGGTACATCTTATGTTAGGTGTATTTCACCACAATTAAACTTTTTTTTTTTTTTTAAAGGAAAAACAATGAGACAAGATAGCCAGGGAGAGACAACAGTGTATGTGGGCACAGAAGGGCCCGTGCCTCGGAGGCACTAATTGAGGCAGGGGCTTGAAGCCCCTGGAGCATTTTATTGGGAAAATTCATGTCATGGATTATTCGTTGAGCACCTGCTATGTGCCAAGTCCGGTTCTACGTCTGGGACACAGCAGCGAATACAAGAGACAGAAGTCCCAGCTCTCATGGGGCTGAGATTCTCATGGCGGAGTTGGACAATAACCAACCGATAATAAATAAATGTGGTCTGGTAGCTGCTCATCAGGAGCGTGGAGGGAAATAAAGCAGAGAAGAGGGAGTGGGAATGTCAGGAGAGGGGCGAGCAAGTTATAGTTCTGAAGAATATTTGAGCAAAGCAAATGAGGGCAGAGTCAGGTGAAGACGTGGGGGAAGAGCCTTCCAGGCAGAAGGAACAGTCTGTGCAAAGGCCCTGAGGCTGGACCATGCCTGATGTGTTTCAGGGACAACAAGGAGGGCCGCCTGGGTGGCTTAGTCGGTTAAGTGTCTGCTTTCGGCTTGGGTCATGATCTCGGGGTCCTGGGATTGAGCCCTGCGTCGGGCTCCCAGCTCAGCGGGAAGTGTGCTTCTCCCTCTGCCTCTGCCCTTCCCCCTGCTTGTGTGCTTTCTCTTTCTCTCAAATAAATAAATTTTAAAAATATTTTTTAAAAAGGGATAACAAGGAGGCCCATGTGGCTGGAGCTCAGTGAGTGAGGAGGACAGCCGGCGGGAAATAGGGGCAGGCAGGGGATGGGGCAGAGCTTGTAGGGCCTTGTGGGCTACAGGGAAGACTTAGGTTTTTTCCTCCAAGTGAAGTGGGAGCCATGGAGGGTTATGAGCAGAGGCCGGACACAGCTGCCTTTGGGTGCTCACAGGCGCCCTCTGGCTGCTGTCAGGGGGACAGCCTGTGGGGAAAAGGCGAGGGGAGCAGTTAAGAGACCAAGATACAGGGAGAGCAATGATGGGGGCCGGACGAGAGGGGGCCATGAAGGTGGTAAGAAGTGGGTGGATTTCTGAGTAGATTCTGGAGATGGAGCCAACAAGATTCGCTAATAGGCTAGGTGTGGGGCCTGACAAAAAGAGGAATGGAGAAAAAGAGGAAGCCCTTGAGGCTTAGGGCCCCAGCACCCGAACGGATTTTTTTCTTTCTTTTTTTCCCTAAAGATTTTATTTATTTATTTGAGAGACAGTGAGTGAGAGAGAGAGAGCACAAGCAAGGGGTGTGGCAGGCAGAGGGAGAAGGAGAAGCAGGCTCCCCATTGAGCAAGGAGCCCGACATGGGGTTCAATCCCAGGACTCTGGGATCATGACCTGAGCCAAAGGTAGACGCTTAACTGACTGAGCCACCCAGGCGCCCCTGGACGGATTTTTCTGAGACAAACAGGATGGCAGGTCTGGGTGACAATGATGAAAGCTTTTTGTAGGAGTGATATTTGATTCAGCACCTCACGTGTCAGCTGGAGATGGACCTCTAGAAACATGGAAACTGATTTGTACCAAGAGCCTTGGATCAAGGGCCTGAGATGGGCTAAGGCTGGCCTTGGTCTGGCTGAGGGTGCAGGTCAGAGCGTCCACCCGGGTCTTGCTGTCAGGGGAGCGAACAGGCGTGATGCAGAGGGCTCAGGCAGCCCCTGGCACAGAGCACATGCACAGTAAATAAGAGGAATTATTATTAGTATTAGTATTAGTATTAGCAAGAAAAATGTTGCTGTGTATCTAGCTAAACTCTCCCTGGCAGGTCCACCAGCCACAACCTCTTGGAGCTAAGTCATGCAGCCTGGAAGCGGAGTCTTCACTTCCCTAATTCCGGCATCTGATAATCCTGGAATCAGCATCCTCTGTTCCATTTATTGACTGTGGCTTTAAGAGTCAGGCTTCATCATTGAAATCCCAATCCTCCACTTCCTAGCCGTGTGGCCTGAGGCAAATGCTCTAGCTTTTCCAAGCCTCTGTTTTCTCATCTGTAAAATGGGGACGACAGCTTGCACCTCATGGGAAGCAGGGACTGAATGGGATGGTCCTTGTAAAGGTCCTTGCAGCAGAGAGCATGGCCACAGCCAGCGCTTCACCTGTGGTCCCCATTATTACTGACCCCTTTATTTGCCCTGCAAATGAGGTACGACAAGCAGATGAGGAAGCTGAGGCTCAGAGAGGCAAGAAGATTCACCAGAGGTCAGCAGAGCAGGGAAGGAGAGCACGAAGGACCCAGCTGCCCAGGTTCACCCGGCTTCCTGCCCGGCCACGCGCCCTCCTTGGGCCTGTTCTTGTTTTCCCAACTGTATAATGGGGACAAGGGCAGCCCCTACAGAGAGGGATATACTTGGAGGATTAAATGAGATAATCTACTCGATGTTGAGGACAGCACTGGGCACATGGTAAGCTCTCAGTGAATGTCAGTGCTGATCTGTAATGTCCCCAGGTCCCCAAGCTGGACACTGAGGAAGCCCACATTGATGACTCTAGGGTCCAGCTCTTGATCATGGCTCTGCTGTTGAATCTACAGTTTAAAAACATGCAAGCCTTGCCCGTTCCTTTACAAAGGAGTAGGAAATGTAAAATTAGGGGCTGTTCCCCAATCCCTGTGTTCTCAAAGCCCCCACTGCTCTTGGCTTCCCAGGATGCCCCTCGGCAGGCACAGTCCCCTGAGTGAGGCCAAACTGAGAGTGGGAACTTCGCTGTTCCCGCGTCTTGGGCATTCTCTCAGGCTTCAGAGCAACATGACTGAAATTAAGGATGTCCCATGCTTCCCGCTGTCCATCCCTCACCAACGCCTGGGCAAACCTGCCAAAGGGCATGGTTCTTTCTACCACCAGCTACAAACTCATTCGTTCATTCATTCATTCATTCATTCATTCAATAGATGTTTACTGAGCATCATTCTCAGGTTCTGTACTAGGCTCTGAGTTCAGTCTTTGTCCTCCAGAGGAAGAAGATGGGTGATTTACCCAGTATACAGATCCCATAAAGAAGGGACCTACACTGGCCTGATACTAGGCAGGGTGTAGGGAGGTCAGGAAGGCTTTCTGGAGGAAGAGATAGTTAATACCAGTAAATATATACTTCCTTGAGTCCCGTGAATGCTCCCCTTGGCACCTCGGTCCCCCTCCAAGTCCCCTGGACCTTCCTATGGTGCAGCAAACTAAAGGCCTACACTTGGCACAAAAGGGGAGCTTCCTTTCTAACTGGTCAGTGCCCATGTCATTCCAGTTGTTAAATACTTTAAATATCACATTTAAATACTTTAAATATCAGAATTAGCTAGACACAGAGGAGAGAGCATATTCCAGACACAGGCAACAGCTTCTGCAAAGGTCCTGGGATGAGTGAGCTGAAGCTGTTGATGGAGGAAGCTGGCATCCCTCTCCCTATTTTCTCCCTCTAAAATGCAACTGTGGGGGTGCCTGGGTGGCTCAGTCAGTTAAGCGGCTGCCTTTGGCTCAGGTCATGATCCTGGGGTCCTGGGATCGAGCCCCACGTCTGGCTCCCTGCTCGGCGGAGAGCCTGCTTCTCCCTCTCCCTCTGCCTACTTGTGCTCTCTATCTCTCTGTCAAATAAATAAATAAATAAATAAATAAATAAATAAATAAATAAATAAATAAATAAATAAATAAATTTAAAAAATGCAACTGTGAACAGAAGGAAGCCTGGCTCTGCAGTGGGGTGGATCTGCATCCAAGTCCTGGTTCCAGAACTTCCCATCCGTGTGACTTCAGACAAGTGACTTTTCCTCTCTGGATCTAGTTTTCCTCAACTGCGATAATATTCATGGAGCTGTGGGGAGGCTTGAAGGCGATGAGGTGTGTAAGGGGCGTGGCCCATAACAGGTGCTCAGCTAATGGCAGTTTCCTTTCTTAGAGGTTGACCTCCTGTTGGCCTGGGTTCTCATAAAGCTGGAGTTTTGGGAGGGAAGACAGGTGGAGGTTGCTTAAAAAGAGGGCAGAAGCAAAACAGAGTTAGGACATGAAGAAAGGCTAGGGAAACGGTCTCTGCACAGATGTTGGCCAGTCTGGCCTCTGTCCCCCTGAGCTGACAGAATTGGAGGAGGTTTCCATCCAGCTCTGATCAGGAGCAGGTGACATTTCAAAAAAAAAAAAAAGAAAAGAAAGAAATCAAAAGCCCAGTTGACATAAGGAGCCAGGGTGCATGGCTGTGAACTGTTCTGGGTTTACATAGCAGGCAAGAAATCTGCTCCCTCACTTCAACTGCCCATGAGGGCTCAAAACTCAGGTATCAAGTCGAGATTTGATAAAAGCTGTGTGATCTTCCCCACCTTTAGTTCCCAGGTGGCCGTATGATGGGCCCTGGGCTCTCAACAGAGCCTTTGTTGACACTTTCTCTCCTTTTCACTGTGTGACTGACATGGTAACAATAACATGTCATCCCTGTTTCTTGCTATGAGTCAAGAATTAAAAGGAAGGAGAAGGTGTGGCACCAATGACTAACAGAAGTCAGGAAAGAGAAAAAAAAAAAAAAGAAGTCAGGAAAGAAGTCCTCAGGGAACAGAAATCAGGGTCTCAATGGTCCCAGTGAATAACTTCTTAGATACACACCCTTTGCAATATGATGTATCGCTCCTCCCACCAAGAGATGAGATCTCTTGCCCCACCCCTTGAATCGGGACTGGCCTCACTGCTTGCTTTGGCCATCAGTGGCCAAAGTGAGGACATCACATTCCTGGGACTAGCCCTCCAGAGGCCTGTGTACTCCCTCTTTCTCCTAGGAACCCTGCTTCTGCCATATGAACAGGCCGACATTAGCTTGCTGGAGGAAAAGACCACATGGAGCAGAGCACAGTGGTCCCAGCCAAGGCCATCCTAGACCAGCCTACAGACAGCCAACACGCCAACAGGGGAGCCACCCAGCTGCCCCACAGCTGACCACAGATGCATAAATGAGCTGATCTGAGATCAGATGAAGCACCCCACTGAACTGCCAACCCTCAGAACCATAAGCTAAATAAACGCTGTCCTTTTAAGCCACTGGGTTCTGGCACTGTTTGTTACACAGCACTCTCATGGCAATAGATAGCTGATAACGAAGAATCATACAGAAGAGATGATTATAAGGTGAATGAAGACAGTTTTAAAATAAAACATTCGACTTTAAATATACTCTTTAATCATATACAAAATCAAAAGTTAGAACAGTGTCTAGAATGGTTAGAAACGTGAAATACTTTCCCAGGCTCTCTCGGAGCTGGATGTGGCCATGCACGTATTTCTGGCCATGAGATGTAAGTAGAAGCTCGGTGGATGGTTTCTGGGAAAGATTTTGCTCTGCCTGATGTAAAAGTTGGCAGAGCTGGATGGGGTCATCTTGTCCCTGCTTCTTCCTGCCTGGTAAGTGGACATGATGGTAAAAGCTCCAGCAACCATTTTACAACCATGAGGTAAAGGCCAAAGAAAGCCAAGAGATTGGCCAAGAGATGCCAATGTGTGCCAACCAACACCCACTGCCAACTTTTTGTAATATGACAAAAAATAAGCCCCCATCTGTTTAAGCCACCACAGGTTGGTTCTTCTGTTACTCGCCATTCCTGGGCCACACAAGAACTCCACAATAGGAACATAAGAACAACACTTCTTCCTTATTCAGGTGTGAACACATGGGTTGCTGTGCCATCCTCAGTGGAGAGACTACCCTGCTAATGCAATTCTCACCTCATCATGAGAGAAGCCCAGTTTGCTCATTTCTTCCTTTCTGGAACAAATTCTACTCATCGCTGCCAGCCAAAGACAATGCAAAATGTTGCTAACTCATCCCCAATCTCGGGCCCCGGATCCCACCTGGATCCTCTTTGGCTCCTCTCCTTCAACTTTCTATGCCTTTTATTCACCTGACCTCTATTCTTCTCTGCACAGAAGTCCCGAGCCCATCAGGCCAGGAAGGAGAGAGTCCTCTGTCTCCAGAATATTAGTGGAGCCCAAACTCCCCGAAGGTCAAGGGAATGGTTTTCAGCTGCCCCTCCTTTATCCCTTCCCTGCAGAGCAGCTGTTCTCACCTCCCATGTGGGGCCAACAGGGTGAGCCTTGTTTTCCTCTCATTGCTGCAGACTAAAGATGAACTGACCCCCAAAATGCTTCACCAGGAAAGCTAAGGAGTTGAGCCACAACTCATGGCAGAACCAGCTAAGTATAGCCATCAAGACAGACACTGTGGGTGCTGTGCCCATGTCCCACATCACTCACTCTGAACATCTAGGATGTTCTGGCCACAGAAGCATGCTTAGTCTGAGTGCAGGGCAAACCAGGAGAGCCCGGGAGCTCATGCCCCAGGAGGATCTCCCAACCCAGCCCCCTTGCTCCTTAGGTGAGCTAACTCTAAGGGACGTGTGCTACTTGCCTCCCAAAGTTCTCCAGAGAGATGAAGCATGCACCAGCTGCCAAAGGCACTAACTCATTGGCTAATGTAAACTTTACTGGCTGTCTTCTCTTCACTCTCTCACTCCTCTACTCTCCATCTGTGTTTCCTGGGATCTACAAACAAGCTACTGGCCTTCAAATCTTTGTCCCAGCATCAGTTTGAGTTCTGGATTGCAAACATCAGAAACCAGCTGTCTGTCTTGGGCATCAAAGGGATTTTTAGGAAGCTCAGATAAACAGCCGGAGTCCAGAGGAGGGGACTTGGAAAGTGGGCAGGAGCAATGCAGCCAGACCAACAACCCCCATGGCAGCACGCTGCCAGGAAGGAACCAGAATCATCCCTTCGTGTTTGAAACATTCTGCTTTCCAATTCCTGGGTCAGGGAGTGTGTGACTGGTTGAGTTTGAACCACATGCCCTGATTACCAAGGGGTGGAGAGAGGATGACTCCCCCCTTCCTGAAACCTTCGGTTTGTGAGTGAGTGTGGAGCCCTGTGATCCAGGAGTACTACTCATGAAGGGGGGGTTCTCCCCAGATTGGAAGAGGGGGTTAGATGTTGCATGCCAAATTATCAGGAGCCAATGTTCTCTACAGCGAACTAACTGGTCTGTGGAACTGGGCCTGGAGAAGCACTCATAATTATTATCATCATTATAATTATAGTTATTAGTGTTAGAATAGCTAACAGCACTGAGCACTTATTCTGTGCCAGTTTCTAAGTGCTTTACATGTATTACCTCATGGAATCCTACCTTTTGAGGTAGGTACAACTCTTATTCCCATTTCACAGATGAGCAAGCTGAGGCCCACAGAAACACCAAAGCCCTTCTCCCTTTCTCTTCAAACCATCCCTCAGTAAATACCATCCATAAACCCCCCCCCCCCACGTGTCAGACATGAGCTCATGAAACCTTTCAAACAACTCTACAAGGTAGAGCACGATATCCTGTTTTCCAGGTGAGCAAGCTAAGATCTCAGGAAGGCACCGTCACGTGCCCAAGATCACACAACTTGGGAACGGAGCTGTGTGTTGAATCTGTTCAAACTCCCGAGCCCATTGTCCTAACCACTGTGTGTGTGTACTGGCTGTCCCCTCTTCTAGAGTTGCCTGCACAAGGAGCAGCTGACTGGCAAACCAAGGTTGCACCTTGAAGCCTCTACTATCCGAGTACCTTTTGATGTATGACTCACCTCTGAAACCAAAATTCACCAGACATATCACTACCGAGAAGTCATGCCAGTTTGAACCTTTATTTCTGCTGCCCTGGTGCATCATATCCTAGTTCTATGGGACAGAGCCTCTCAAGTGAATTTCCTATATATCACCAAGTAAAACCATCCCAAATGTACCTTCCCCATTTCATGAAGATCTGTCCAGATGTTCCAGTATGATGTAACTAGAATTTTATTTGGAAAGAGATACATAATAATATGTGATGCCCATTTTCTTCATCTTTCTAAACAGGCTCACCATTTCAGTCTCCTGATAAAACAACAACAATAACAACAAAAACAAAAAAAACTTTTGTGAAGGAGAGGAAAAAGATCCAGAAAGTCAAGCTAGTCCCCTAATGAGGTCACCCAACCTTCAAACCCTGGTGCAGATGGTAGAAACTACCAAAGCTTTTCCTCCTTCATTTGCTTTTCAATCAGACCTTTGCCACCAAGATTTCATGCATCCCCATCCCCGCTATGGACAACCCTTTAGAGTCACTCTTTTCCTCCTAATTACAAAGTCCCAAAAGCTTTGGGAAGACCTCTCTTTGGCTGCAACTCATGTGGCTGACTGTGGTTTGCCTCTCTTCCTAACCACCTGTCCCCTGAATCTTCTGTTTCCTTCCCTGATCCTCTTCCTCCCTCAGGTCCCTCAGTGTGGGTGCTCCCTGACCCCATGTTCCTGTCCGTTATACCACCAGGCCTGTAGAGCTCAGGCACTTTCTGGCCTTAACCAACCTCTTTGTGGATGACTCTCAAGGCCAGACAGGCCAGGCAGGCTTTAACCCTATCTACATCTGTCTAAATGACATTTCGACTTTGATGTCTTTCAGGGACTTCGGCATGACTGAAATAAATTCTCACTAGAAGCGCCCTGTGCCCCTTGCCCCTGCAATGGCCCTACCATTATATCAGTCAACAGTTGATTATCATGTTCTGGAATGTTCTTTTTTTGGGAAAGAGTCCTTAAATCCATCCTTCCCTTCCTATTTCCATTATCATCCCAAATCATCCCAGACATGGGATCACCTCAATTCTAGGACTTGCTCCACCACAAGAATCCTCCTTCCCCTCTCCCTCCTCTTGACTACATTTTATTGCTAAAAATTATCCATCTAATCTTCACCTCAGCTCAGTGGGGTTAAGTAAGTATTAACATGAGCCTCATTTAACAGATAAGTAAAATAAAGACTAAGAAGAGTAAATCATTTGCCTGAAGTCACACATCTTCTGAGCAGGAGAGCCAGGAATTGAACCTACATCCCCAAAGTGATGTTTTGTCTTACATGGGAGAGTTAAGTTCTGATTCTGAAGTAAGTGCACAAAGGAAAAATTGCATAGACTCAAAAAACACCCTCAACAAACCTTTAAATCATCCATAAAGTACAATATGTATGGTTTTGCATATTTAAGGCTGGGCAGTAATAAGCGTGTGTAATGTGGACAGTAATATATGATATAAAAGAATGTCAGTAGTATGCTTCATGTGACAGATACCGCTAACTGTCCCAACAGCCATTTCCCTCTCCCTCATCTTTCTCACAAGCAGAACTAGCCTCCCATAAAATGGCAAAAATGCCAGACACACATGTTTCTGGTCTGCCCTGAAGCTGGAAATGGTCATATGACCCAGGTATAGCCAATCAGATTTAGAAGGAAACCTGCTGGGAACTTCTGGGCAAGATTTGTTTCTCCTAGATAAAAATGAAAAGTCTCCAGTGAGAGTTTTCTCTCCTAGTCATTACTTTCCTGCTTTTGAATGAGGCCGTGAGAGGAGATGTGGCAGCCATTTTGCCACCTTGGGGCAACAAATCATGAGTTCAAAATTCAACCTACTGAGGGGGTTGGGAGGACATCACTGAGCCATTCAACTAATCTCGGTCTACAGATTTGTGGATTTCTAAATCAGATAACAAAAATTTCTACTTAATGCTAAAGCCCTTTCTAGATGTCTCTTCTGTTACTTGAAGAGAAAACATTCCTAGCTGATATACTGTGTTCTAGGAAGAACATGAATCATGTTCATTCCTTGGAAAAAACTCACTAAATGCAATGGCAGGTAGAAATGACCTCACTATTTAATTATTATATTCATCCTTTTTCTTTTTCTATGTGTGCCAATTACATAACAATGATTTTGTATAAGTCAGATTTGCATAGAATGCAGTTCTGCTACACACTTTGCAGTTTCTGTTTTGAAAACATCCAGGGCTATTTCCTATGAATCAAAACTCATCAGTCTAGTTTACAAAGACCTCTCAGTCTGATCCGTCCTGTCCTCTCAATCTTATAATGATTCAACATCACGTCCCTGGCATACCAATGTGAAGCAAAGGAAAGCAGCCCCAGCCACATTTTAGTGCTCAGAGCAGGACTTAAGAGTTTTAGGTTTACTTCCTGCCTCTGTTCCTACTGCCAAAGTTTCATGTCCTGAAATTCTGTGGGTGGCCTCCAAATATGCCTGTGAACAGTGAAAACAAAACAACCCATGACCTTCGGCACCAATCATGTCTCTTCAGCACCACAAAAAAACATGACTCCTAAAATCAAAGCTTCTTAGGGTGGAAAGGACTCCCAGGCATGAAGTATTTGATACTTTTTAGCCTGTGATGTCTCCGAAAGAAGTTTAAATGTAGACGAGTTACACACTTAGAAAATATACTCCAGCTGTCTGGTTCAGTGCGCAACCTGTACAACCATACACAGTAGGCCTGAGAACTCACCCCTGCTCAGACCACCCCCCCACACTCAAACCTGTTCATTCTTGTGCCACTTTATTAGTGCAAAGTAGCTAACAAAGCTGGTTCCAGAGGAGTTTTAGTCCATTGAGAGCTCAACACATAAGACACGCCATAATTCCTGGGGCAGGACCACAACCAATGGGCGGGCTTATCATACTCAGTACATATAATAGTTAAGTTGACACTTCCAACTGCCCTCCAAAACTGCATCATCTGATCTAGATGCCGTGAAATGCAGGGGCACTTAGGAAGGGGTTTCTGTGCCCCAGTTTATTATACACTGACACTTCCCTCAACATTGGCAGGTTATAGGTACCATCGACTCAGTCATTCTGTCAAAAACATCTGTTGAGCACCTACTGTGTGCCAGGCACTATTCTAGGCATGGGGGAATAGCACCATGAGTGAAAAAACCAAATCTCCTTCTGCAGGGAGTTTACTTAGTGGAGGAGACTGGCAGAAAATAAAGTAAAATATCTAGTTTGTCGGAAAGCGGCCAAGTGCACAGAAAAGAATCTAAATAGAAGAGAGGACAGGAAGTGTCAAACGTGTTGGAATTGTAGATAAGGAGCCAGGGGACATTGGCGTAAAGTCTTAAAGATGAGGAAATGGATTGAGAAGAGCATACCAGATTTGGGCACTACAAGTGCAAGGGCCTTGAGGTGGAAACATGCCTGAAGTGTTCAAGGAGCAGCGAGGAGCTTGGTGCAGCTGGTGCCGAGTGAGCGAGTGTGGCTGCTGATGAGGGTGGGAGGTGACGGGGGCAGATCATGCAGGTCCTTGTGGGCTGTGATGAGGACTTTTGCTTTTACACTGAGTAAGACAGGAACCATGAGAAAGATGTGAGCAGAAGAGTGATTTGATCTAATTTATGTGTTAAAAGGATCCTTCTGGCTGCTTGTGTTGATAACAGGCTATGGGGGAGGAGGGCAGAAGCAGAGACCTGGGCACAGCCTGCTCCAACAAGCCAGCTGAGAGATGATGATGGCTCAGCCCAGTTGGTGGCAGTGGAGGTGGAAGAAGACGGAACCTACAGAATATGAGAAAGAATTGACCATGAGGGAGGAGGTGTCAAGATTGTTAGCCAGAGCCCCTGGAAGAATGGAGCTGTCATCCAATGATGTAAAAAGACAGGAAGAGAGATATAAGAAGGATGCACATGAGTTCAGTTTTGGACATCTTGAGTGTGAGATGTCTGTGGACTCCTACCCACATGGGGACTGCAAGAGAGCTCTGGGCAGAAGACTTAAGTTTGGGGAACATAGGTACAGAAGGTATTTAAACCTTTGAGATTGGCAGGTATCACCAAAGGGCTCATTATAGCCAGAGAAGTCAAGAAAAATGGGGCTTTGATTTTCCTAGACCCTGCCCCCCAAACCTCAGCTTTACCATTCTACTACATGACCGCACCGAAGGCGAAGGCTTGTGGTCTCTGAGTCAGGCCCAGGTCCTGCTTGGAGAGAAGACTGTCCAGTTTCTACAACATCTGTAACAACAGAGCATCTCCAATGCCTGTAGTTCCTCCCTGCATAAAGCAAAGCAGTGTCTCTCACTTGGCAGCCTCTGCCTCAGCCCCAGGCACCCACTTGCCTCCCGTTCCGCTGAGATTTCCTCTGCCCGCCAGGCATCAGCCTCCCTGCCCTGGTGAGAAGAGAGGAGTCATTTTGCCCTGCAAACTGTAGAGGCAGTGGCCAGATGCCTCTCTGGAGGCAGGCTGGTGTTTGTCATAGCAATTCAAGAGGACAAGACCTCGATCAGCCCCTAAACCTGCTGAGAGCTGGATGGCAAGGTCTTCTCCAGCCACACAAGGAAAATGGCCAAGAAGCTCAGTATGGAGCAATGTCACCTGGCCATCTGGTCCTCACTCAGTCCCCTCCCCACTCCAGTTAGGGGCGGAGGGAGAAAGGAGGACGTCTTTATCTGGTGAAGTGTGCTGTGCGCTGTCCAGGGTGCTGAAATCTCTAACCCGCTAGGCTTCAAACTATTATGGCTCCAAGACGAGGACTTTTGGGAGATGATCCTTGGAATTAAAAGGGATAAACTAGAAAGCAAGAAGTCGGTAAAGGGTGCGCTAATGAATGGGTATCATCGTGAGCAACTAGTATTCAATCCTGTGAAAGGCCCTTTGAGAGGTAGAACACACCTCCAAGTCTTCTCACTGAGCAATGGGGAAGCCAGGCCTTATTTATACACGGACTCCCTCTCTCACTGGTTAAGGGCTGCTCCTGGGGGTGTTAAACGTCTGTCACGTGGGCTGAACAAACTCCTGCAATGCTGGAGAACACCCTCCAGCACAGATGCAGAAAGATGAGAGCACTGGAGGTACAAAGAGGTTAGCTTGCTTGGGAACTGCCCACCACAGGTAAACTCGGAGGTGAGTGGGACGAATATGGACAGGGGCATTTGCAGGACCTACCACACACATCCAAAAGAATATGTCCTAATTTCTTTCCCTTCAATTCATCAACTCCCATTTATGAAGAACTCAGAATGGTCCAGGGGCTCAGTTCACAGTGTCGGCCACAATGTTGCCTTCTCCAATCTCTATCACAGCCCGAGGAGGCAGACGCTCTCCCTTTTTCCAGGTGAGAAAACTGAGGTTTGGAGGGATCCAAGTACGTTCTCAAGTTCCTCACTGGCAGAGATCGCTCCGACTCTGAAGCCCAGGTCTTAACCATTGGTATATGCCAGTCTCCCATTTGTGGACATCTCTTTTGCCGATTTTTTTTTTCCTGCTATAGTGGAGTCCAAGATGGGGAAGAAAAGTAAAGATCCTCCTGACTTCCCTGGAAAACTTGACTTTAAAGAAATAGTGTAGGACTCAAGAACATGGATTCTGGCTCCAGATCCACCTGAGTTCACCACTTATGAGGTAAGTGACATTGGGCAAGATGTTTAGCCTCTTTGAGCTTTCATCTGTAAAGTGGGGGTAATAGTGGTACCTAATTCAGAGGGCTGTAAAGATTAGCTAAGCATATACACATGTATAGTATATCATGTTATAAAGTGTCTTCTAAGTTCTAGTTTGTCAATGTTCCCACTGCTATTAATAACAGGTATTATGTTCATAAGGATACTGGGCTGAATATAGCTCTTTGAACTTAACTTGGGTCTCAGGTTATCCTAGTTTTAGGGCACTGTCCCAGTAGAGTGGTTGAGATCCTGATCCACCCTTTACTAGCTGGGGGACCCTTTGCAAGTAGCTTAACCTCTCTGAGCCTCAGATTCATCTCTAAAAAAGGCTTGTGCAACTAAAATGTGATAATGCACATAAAACTGTTAATATAGTGCTGGCACAAAACAAATGCTTAATAAATGATGGAAATAGCATGGCAGCCAACACCATTACTATCACTGTCACTGTATTACAAGATGGAGAGGCTAGCTCCTACTGCTAGGAAGTGAGGCTGTTCCTGGTGAAACACAGTTCAGCAAATATCATGACAACCAAATGCTTTGATCAATGAAAAGATCAATGCTCTCTCAATGATAAAACTCTCTGAATGATAAGAAGCATTTGTGCCATGGTAGGGAATCCTTCTGATACCAAGGGTGACTGATCCACGGGGGGAGAAATTAATGCAGACAAACATTAAAATAAAATGCAGCTGGTATTTATAGGAGCTGTTAGTTGGTCTCATGAGTTAGAGTGCCAATTGGTTTTGTTGTTGTTGTGTTTAGAATGCTGTTTTTATTTTCAAGCAACTCAGAACAGCAACATGGGAGGCGAAGAAAGGAGGAGAGAGTGAAGAATGGTGACATACGTTTGTTAAACTGATCAAAGGGAAGACAGCATGAGGTGTGTGACTCGTCATTCTGACCCTCTGGGCCCCAGTTTCTTCAGCTGTGTAAGGGGAACTGGGCTACTATCGAGGCTCCCTTTCTATCTCTCTGGAAAGGGGCCACAGTCTGGGTACTTGGACAGAAGTAAGGAAAAAGCAGGGCTCTGATGGCAGAAACTTGGCAGGGGGGGCATTAATCATCTATACCACTCCCACTGCCCCCAAACTGGGGTTCTAGGCTCCTTAATGTGAGCACAGCTTCTGATTCTGGAAGTTTCCTGATTTGCCACCATCTCAGTGTAACTTTGACTTTGGGCAAATAACTTAGTCTCTCTGTGTCTTAACTCCCTTGTGAGTGAAATAAAGGGTTTGGACCTGCCAGAGTCCATTGAGTCCTAAAATTCAGTGATGCTATGAAACCAAAGCCAATGTCCTCTCCTGATGGTCCCTGAGTACTTGGGTATTTTCCTCACTTCTGATCCTCAACAAAACTGCCCAAAGCCTGGGGCAGCTGGTAGGACCTTCCAAAAAGGAACCGTCATTTTTACAGAGTCATGAAATGTCAGAGTTGGCAAGGACCCAGAGTTCATCTGTTCCATGCCTTATCTGATGTCAGAGTATCTGTCATAGATTCCTGGGCTGTTTAACTATATCAATGCAATGGTCCCCATCTCCATAAACAGCTTAGTGCATTTTCCAGAACACTCTGATTCTCAGAAGTATTACCGCTTTGCAGCCATTTATTTTACTGAGCACCCACGCCAGGTACAGGGCTAAGCCTGTGAACACAAAAACAACTGTCTTCATCCCTACCCTGATCATGTCCACAATCTCCTTTGTTAACATGCACAATTGCATTATTTGACCTCCCAGATGTTTATATATATATATCTAAGCATTACAGTCAAAGCTCTGTCATCTCAGAAATACAGCCAAGCTTCTGAAATCTTCCTCTTACACGATTTCAATTTAACGATCAGAACTTCAAATACAATAGAAGCACACTTCAAAGGGGCTTGATAAAATTGCAAACTTAGAATTTCTCTGAGGCCTTGAACTACACAGAACAAACCAAACTCCATTGGGTACGATACTTTCTGCCAAACTTTACACAAGAAGAAGGCAAGAATCTTATGAATCCATGAAAAATGAATGGTGTTTTAATGCTGCGGTTTGCTTAGAAATGTAAGAAGACAATGAGTTAATCAAAAAGTGCTCATTAAGGCCATGTTGTCTCAGGTCAGGTTAATACACTCAGGTCCCCTCCCCCTGGAACACAGAACTAAGAGTGTACAGCATTTGCCTGGTAGCACCACTGCACAGAAGGTTGAATTTGTGGGGCTTGCAGTCCCTACTCTCTGTTCCTCAATTGCAGCCCAAGAGGAGACCAAGCAGCCCCTTGGAATTTGAAGTAATGAAATTTGAGCTATGTGTTTGATTTGAAGGAGACAGAACCAGCAGACAATAAGGAAGGGTGGCTGATTACAGGAGAAGCAACAGGGAGACAAGCAAGAGAAAGGAAGGCAGGAAAAATGAAGTGGGAAAGGAAGAGGGGTAAGAAAGGAAAAGAACGCGGCTCCTTATGGTGTTAGAAGCAGGACCCCCTGAGAATCTAATGAAAACTACAGACCAGAAAAATATATATATACACATAATTTTTGCATGCAATTTCAGAGGGTCCATGAATCCTATTAATTCTAAGGCTTTCATCCTTAGCACCTATTTGTCTCCGATGAGAATTTCTTCTCTAGAGCCTCATCAGATGTTTAAAAACTAGGGAAAAAGATCAGCTTGTTGTAATCAAGAAGCAGATGCAAACGCCCCAGTGGCTAACTAACTTATCACACGGCCGCCTTTCAACTTAATGACCATTTATTGAGGCTTACTATATGCTGCATGGTATATGAGCTTCTCTGGATGTTCCAAGAACCATGTTATAAAAAACCAGGGATTTTTTTTTTAAGGCTTCTTCCTGCCAGCAAGGTCAAGCCAGCCCCTGCCAGCAAAAGTCAGCCCCTAGGGAGTATAAATTGGCACAACCACTTTGCAGAGTTATTTGGCAATGCCTCGTGAAGCCGAGGATGCACAGAGTACACAACTCAGCAGTTCCACTCCCAGGTAGATGCCCTAGAGAAATCCACCAGCAAGAGTGAGGGGACAGCTTGGTTCAAAATAGCCCAAAGCTGGAAACAACCCAAACAGATAAATACATGGTAGCATATTCATACTGCAGAATACTATGCAGCAGGGAAAATGGATGAATGAGACCTAGTCTTGTCAATCACAAGGTGAGGGCAGAAGGAAGGCTGTAGAAGGAAATGTTTACAGAGAAACTTAAAACTGTGCAAGAACGCACTATATATATTTCTTATATACTTTTGTGGTCAAAATGTAAAATAGGTACTACGTATTTCTCATACCCTTATTTACACGTATATAAAAGGGTAAATACATAACTGGAAATGATAAACACAAAACTCAGGAAGTGTTTCTGCATGGGGAAGGGAATGAACAAGGCCAGGGAAGAGAACACAGGGGACTTACACTGTATGAGAAAGGTTTCATTTGGGGGTGCCTGGGTGGCTCAGTTGGTTGAGCGTCCAACCCTTGGTTTTGGCTCAGGTCATGATCTCAGGATCGTAGGATAGAGCCCCGTGTCAGGCTCCACACTCAGCATGGAATCTGCCTGAGTTTCTCTCTCCTTCTCCCTCTGCCCCTCCACCACCCCACCAACTCTCTCTCTCTCTCTCCCACCCTCTCTGTCTCTCAAATAAATAAATCTTAAAAAAAAAAAGAAAAAGAAAGGTTTCATTTTGATGGTAGGCTGTTGTTCTATCACCTCCCTGTCCTCACCTCTTCCATTCTCTCCCTCACTTACTCTGTTCCCGCCACTCTGGCCTCCTCACTGCTCATCAAACATACCAGACACAGCCCAGCCTCAGGACCTTTGCATGTGCTATTCCCTCTGCCTGTCACTTTCCTCCTTTAGCTATCCTCAAGGCTCATTCACTCACCTCCTTCAGGTTTTCATTCAAATACTGCCTTCCCAATAAAGTCTTCCCCGGTTTCCAGCCCTCCTGCTCATAACACGTCCCATACTTCCTCTGATTGATTGTTTCTCTGTAGCCCTCACTGCCACCTAACACACTAGATATTTATTCATTCACTCATTCATTCATTTAGCTTTTCTTCACTACTTGACTATCTGTTGCACAAAAGGAGGGACTTTTATCTGTTTTGTTCACTGCTGTGTCCCAGAGCCTGGTATATAATAGGTGCACAAAAAATATTCATTGAGTGAATATTTGCATACACAAATATTTGTTACATTATTCTCTATTTTTTGAATGTCTGAATATTTTGTTATGCACTTTTTAAAAAAAGATTTATTTATTTTTTAAAGAGAGAGAGAGGAAGCACGAGTGTAGTGGGGAGGGGCAGAGGGAGAGGGAGAGAGAGAGAATCTCAAGCAGACTCTCCACTGAGTGCGGAGCCTGATCCCATGACCCTGAGATCAGGACCCAAGCCAAAATCAAGAGTCAGATGTTTAATGGCCTGAGACACCCAGGCGCCCCTTTGTTATGCACTTTTAACAACAACAACAACAACAACAACAAAGTCAGCTATTAGGATGTTTCAGAGACAAGTTTCCTACAAAGGTAAGAAAAAGGTGCCCAACACCACAACATGTCCTTGGAACCTGCCAAGGTCCCAAGCCACAGGACTATGGGAATAACCAACAGAGGACCCTCAGGGAGCACTCAAGCCCACTAGAGCTAGCCCAGGGTACCCACAACAGACCATTCACATCTGATTGCCTCTACCAAAACAGCCCAATATGACAAAGCCCTTTTGGGAAAAGCAACATTGCTCTGAAACAACAAATGTGCCCAAAACCTGAATTGCAGGAGCCCAGCCAACACAGCATGGAGCCTAAGACCCATGACATCTGCCAGGAGAGACAGGATCTGGAACAGCAACAGAGCCTAGAGGAGAAATTTGATCCTAGAAGAGAATTACGACCCCATAGAGGACAGCTGTGACCCCACAGAGGAGAGCTGTGACCCCACACAAGGGAGCTGTGACCCCACAGAGTAGACCTGTGACCCCATAGAGGGGAGCTGTGCCCCACTGAGGACAACTGTGACCCCACAGAGGGGAACTATGAGGAATGAATAGGGGTCTTGGAAGATAAGCCAGTCTTAGCTTCGAGGAGAGGAGTGGGTGGACAGAGGAGCCAGAAATCAGCACAAAATGGTAATGTCTATGTTGGCATCTGTTACAGGACTTTGGGGTCCCTAACAGAGCCTGACTGGCTACTCAGCAAATCCACCTTCCTTTCTTCTAAGCACAATCTAATGTTTCTCAGCTTCCCCTGCAGTGATGTGTGTCATGTGAATAAATTCTAGCCGAAAGAATAGGAAGGGAAGAAGCATGTGCCAGGCCTGTAAAACCTCCCTAGTATCACTTTGCATCCTCATTTCTCTTTTGTGGTTTGATGCATACAAGCACAAAGTTCTCGGAAGCTGTGAGTCAACAATGAGGAGCCACAGTGTGGTAAAGGCCTGGGTTCCCTCAATCACTGCTTGGAGGAGAGAGCCCTGCCAGCAAGGAACAACTGTTTTGGACTTTCAGTGAGTGATAAATAAATTTCCGTTGTGTGTAAGACATTACCCAGTTTTTTCTATTGTCATAACAGCTAGCATTACCTTATAGAGAGGGTCCTTGGTGGAAAGTGTATACACACTCACCTTTCAACTATGGTGCGCTATATACAGATCCAAAAACTCTTCTAAGGCACTCACTGTACCTTATCTAGCTTGGTTTTCTCCATAGCCCTACCACAAGCTGTTGCACCCAGAAGTCCTCAACAAACATTTACCAGCTGGAAATCAAGATCAACTTGGAATAAAGGCGTCTCCAAATGAGGCAAAAGGATCACACATGCACAACAGTTAAAACCTTGAGTTCTGGAATCACATGATATTAGGTTCAAATTCCAGTTCCACTAGCAGGGTGATCCTAGGCAAGTTCATATCTGTGCTTCGGATCTCTCTGTGGTCCTGTGGGAATATTAATATTTCCTAATTCATTGGGTTGCTGTGAGGATTAAATGAGAGAATGCACAGAAAGCTCTTTGGAAGCAGTCAACTCTAATAAGCCATTATTCTAATTGTAACCAAAAGCATCTGCTGCATCATGCAGTCAGGGTATGAAGACAGGGTGCAAGAAGGCAAAGGCATGATGAAAAAGAGCACGGGGACTCAGCCTTCCCAAGCCCAGCCTGGACACACCAACCATGATGTTTCCAAAGTCTTTATAGTTTGAGATAATTCTAAGAAACACAGCATGTGACACTTACCCTGTCAGCACCACCACAAAGTCCATCACATTCCAACCATTCCTTAAGTAAGAGCCTTTATGGAAGGCAAACCCCAGGGCGATGATTTTAATGCCAGCCTCGAAACAAAAAATTCCAATGAAGTATGGTTCTGTATCATCCTGGAAGGGAGAGAAGGTAAGGTCAAGATCTTTGGCTGGGTAGAGGGTGGCATGACTGGGGACCTGGCCCATCCAGAAATCTCTACCCATTTTTCCTCACCTCTCCAACCCTCCAGCACCCACTGCCCCCCAACGCATCCTTCCCGGAGTTCTTTTGCCTGAAGACTTTGCAAGAGAAGCAGAAGCATGGAGAAGACACCCTCCTTCTTTCCTTTTGGCCAACCTCATATATCACTTGGTCAAACAGAATTGTTTGTTTGGATCCATGGTGTCCATTATAGCAGCCACGGGTCACATGTGGCTATTTAACTGTAAATTAATTCAAATGAAATAAAATAAGAATTCAGCTTTTCAGACACAGTAGCCAACATTCCAGTGACTAGTATATTGGACAGTGCAGATGGAGAGCATTTCCATCATTACAGAAAATTCTACTGGAAAGCACTGGTTCAGTATGTTTGTCACACGCACCACTCAAGGCCTTTAAGGTTAGACCCTGTACACCAACCTCACCCCCAGATCTGACACTCGTGAAGGTTCTCAGCTGGTATGCACCAGCACAGCCATTCAGGTTGCTAAAATATTGGAGTAATACTTCTGCATTTGCTGGCATATGGCCAGTGTCCCGGTCCCCAGCCCCTTACTGAACCTCTTGCCAGTTTCTGGCTTCCAGCTGATAGTTTATAATATTTGAAATCAAGCTATGAGCTCCACTCCATCAGATCCCCTACATGGATGTTTTCCAATCTGTTACAAAGTTTCTCAAGCTTCAATCCTTTCTGCCTTCATGATTCTTTCCCTATCAGCTTGCCATGGTACTACTATTTGCTTCCTAGTTTTCCAGCTGACTCTCTTTACTTAGCTTCATTTTAAACAAAAATTTTTAAAAAGTCTTGAAATCATAAGTTTTATAGGTTAGTGATATGTTTTAGAATACCTGTTATAATTCATACCTCTTAAAATTTAGATGTCTTGAGAACCATCTATATTTTGTGGATTACGAACGAGTGGATTCTTACATGCCCCTCTACCTACCCTTGAGCTATTACAGCTGGATCTGAAAAGGTGACAGAAAGGAAAAAAAGTCTTCTTCATTGCACTGTCAGAATGCCAGGAGAGGAACCACGGCACTTGGGGATGGATAGGGGGATCGAGAAGGATCTTAGTGCTAGTTTACAGCTCTGCTGAGTTTCACCAAATGAGTAATTTTTTTTTTTTAAGATTTTATTTATTTGTGAGAGAGAGAATGAGAGACAGAGAGCATGAGAGGGAGGAGGGTCAGAGGGAGAAGCAGATTCCCCGCTGAGCAGGGAGCCCGATGTGGGACTCGATCCCGGGACTCCAGGATCATGACCTAAGCCGAAGGCAGTGGCTCAACCAACTGAGCCACCCAGGCGCCCCCAAACGAGTAAATTTGAACGAGGACTATGAACGTCCCCCAGAGCTGATATCCATGACAGGAGACAGAGAGGATAGAAGAACAAGCCAAATGACACCATATACAAGCAACCAGGCTAACATCAGAATGTGGGACGTACCTTAGGGTCATGGGACTGATTTCTGCCATAAGTCAAGGGCAGGAGTGAAAACAGTTGCTTTAGTTTAAAAGGCTTAAGCAGGGATGCCTGGGTGGCTCAGTCAGTTGGGCGTCTGCCTTCGGCTCAGGTCATGATCCTAGGGTCCTGGATCGAGACCCATGTTGGGCTCCCTGCTCAGCTGGGAGTCTGCTTCTCCCTCTGCCCCTCCTCCTGCCTGTGCTTGTGTACCCTCTCTCAAAAATAAATAAAATCTTTAAAAAAATAAAAGGTTTAAGTAGCATAGCAAAATCTAGACCCTGCCTGGATCCTGGTTTGACCAAACTGACTGAAAAATGCTTTTTCTGAGACAACCATGAAAATCTGATTCCTGACTACGTCTTAGATGGTTCCAAGGAACTGCTGTAAGTTGTGCTGGGTGTAAAAATGTCACTGTGGTAATGGAAGAAAACGCCTATATTTTTTAGCAATGTAGACTTAAGTAAGTATATGGCAATGAACTGACAAGTTGTCTGGGATTTGCCTTCAACAATTTTGGCCAGGAAAGACAAACCAATGAAATGCAAGGGGCCAGAGGAAGCAAATAAGGCAAAGTCTTGACAACAGTTGAATCTGGGTGAGAGGTTCTTAGAGGGGTTCATTGTATTGTTCTCTCCATTTCTAATGTATAGTCAACATCTTCCACAAGAATTTTGTTTCTAATATGATGTTTCTATGGACAATGTGAACACTTGTTACCCACTGCCCTCCTGGTCAGCATTGGGTTTGCCTGGTCTGGTGTGGGGGGGGTGAGTCATGAAGGCATCTCTCTCCCCAGATTATTGGTGTTCATGAAATTTAGGCTTCCCAGGTCGGGGGCTCATGATCCAGCTCTTGGCTCCAAGACTGAGAGCCCACTCTGCCCTCTGCCCCATGGTCATGGCAACTTGCCTCTAAAGCAAAGAGAGACCCCTCAAGAGAGACATCACTCACCAGTCGTTCAGACATTGGGGTCTTGTCATCGTCAGGTAGGTGTTGCTCCAGAGCAAGGACAATGCAGTTTGCTATGATGGTAGCTAAAATCATATATTCAAAGGGAGTATGGAGGAATTAAGGAAAATCTTTCCAGTTTGTTTAGGCTCACAGCAAAACCCAGCAGAAGGTAGAGAGATTCCCCATACACCACCTGCCCCCACACATGCACAACCCCCCCCCAATTATCAACATTCCCCATCAGAGTGGTGCATTTGTTAGAATCAATAAACTTACACTGACACATCATTATCACCCAAAGTCCAGAGCTTACATCACGGTTCACTCTTGGTGTTGAACTTTCGGAGGTCTGGACAAGTGTATAATGACTTGCATCCACCATGAGAGTGTCCTATGGAGTAGTTTCACTGCTCTAAAGACCCAGCAGATGACTTTTTAAGGAAAATGTAGATGTTATTCTTCCATCTCACCTCCAACATTCATAGAGCAAATATTAATTCAGCACCTACTGGGCTCCAGGCCCTGTTCTGGGCACTGGGGACACAGCTTACAGTAAAAGAAACAAAAATCTCTGCTCTTGTGGAGGAGAAGTGAGTGTGTGAGATAACTACACATAAAGAGCATTACGAGGTGGTGAATGCTATGCAGAGAAAAAGCAGGTTGGGTGTTGCAATGTATTTATTTATTTTTTTAAAGATTTTATTTATTTATTTGACAGAGAGAGACACAGCGAGAGAGGGAACACAAGCAGGGGGAGTGGGAGAGGGAGAAGTAGGCTTCCCGCTGAGCAGGGAGCCTGACGCGGGGCTCAATCTCAGGACCTGGAGATCATGACCTGAGCCGAAGGCACACACTCAACGACTGAGCCACCCAGGTGCCCCTGGGTTGCAATTTAAAGTAGAGTCGTCAGGGGCTCCTGGGTAAGTTAAGCATCTGACTCTTGATTTCAGCTTAGGTTGTGATCTCAGGGTCGTGAGATCAAGCCCCGCATCAGGCTCTGTGCTTAGCAAGGAGTCTGCTTGAGATTCTCTCTCTCCCTCTCTCTGCCCCTCCCCCTGCTCACATGCACTCTCTCTCTCTCTCAAATAATAAATAAGTAAATCTTTAAAAAAAAAATAGAGTGTTCATATCTGACACCAAAAGCATGATCAGCTAAAGAAAAAACAGGCAAAAAAAGTAAAAAGTAAAAAGACAACCAACAGAATGAGAGAAAATATTTGCAAATCATGTATCTGATAAGCCTGGCATCCAGAATATATATATAAAGAACATTTGTCACTCAAGAACAAAAGGCAGTCCAATTAAATAATGGGCAAATGGCTTAAGTAGATATTTCTCCAAAAAAGATACTCAAATAGCCAATCAACTACATGCAAAAATTCTCAATATCCTCAGCCATTAGGGTACTGAAAATCAAAACCACAATGAGCTACCACTCCACATCCACTAGAATTAAAAACAAAAAAACAAAAAAACAACCACCCAGAAAACAATAAGTGTTGGTAAGGATGTGAGAAATTGGAACTTTTGTGCATTGCTGGTGGGGATGGTGCAGCCTCTGTGGAAAATAGTTTGGTGATTCCTCAAAAAACCCACAGAATTACCATATGATCCAGCAATATATATCCTAGGTATACACCCCAGAGAACTGAAAAGCAGGTACCAAAACACATGTTCATAGCAGCACCATTCAAACAGCCAAAAGGTGGAAGCAAGCCAGATGTCTCTCAGTGGATGAATGGGTGGACAAAATGTGGTCTATCCAGACAACGGAATCTCCTCGGCCATAAAAATGAAGTACTAATACACGCCACAGTGTGGAGGAACCTCAAAAACATTATGCTGAGTGAAAGACGCCAGACATAAAAGGCCACACACTGTACAATTCTGTGTATGTAAAATGTCCAGAACAGGCAAATTCGGAGAGTCAGAAAGCAGATGGGCGGTTGCCAAGGGTCGGGGGAGGGGGTTGGGGAGTGACTGCTTAATGTTTTGGAACTAGATAGATAATGTACAACAAACACTCTGAATATACTAAATGCCACTGATTAGTCACTTAAAAATGGTTAATATTGTTATGTGAATTTCACCTAAAAAAAAAAAAAATAATATGCTGGTCAGGGCAAAGCCTCTGAGAAGCTGAGCTTTCAAGATCTACAGAGGGAAGGGTTAGTCTGTGTGGCTATTTCTAGAGGTGGCATTCCCTCTCTCTCCAGGCACAAACTCCTTCCTGCATCCTGGGAACATTCCTCCGGGTGGACGAGGCCGCCAGGGTGTCCTGCTGGAGGGTCTGCACTTGGGGAGGGTCTGTCCTGCTCACGTCACATTAGGGCCTGATCTGCTGATCAGCTGGTGAAACAGAATGTCCCCTGTCCCCCTGCCAGACCCACAGAGGCACCACCCAGTCAATTTGGGTGTAGAGAAGTGGGTGTCGGAAGGGAAAGCCACAGGGTACTGGTTAGTCTGGAGTAGAGCTCCCCCACCTCGGCACGTCTGACACTTGGGGCTGGGTCATTCTCTGTGGTGGGGGTGATCAGCAGTAGCAGCTCCTCCTCTCCAGTTAGGACAACCAAAACTGACCTCCAGGTATTGCCAAGTGTCCCCTGGAAACACTGGAATCCACTGTTCTGTGGAAGGATCAAAGAGCATGTCTTGGTGAACTTAGCCATGGCCTCCTCCCAGCTTTCTCCCTTGGAAGCCTAACTTGCCTTGTTCTGTCCTTTGGCCCTGGAGTTAGGTTTGGCCTTTTGGAAGCTCCATAAAACCAAGGGATCTTATAGGCTGGTGGAGTTGGAGCATATACTCACTTTCCAGGTGGGAAAAGAAAGTCTAGAATGGATAACCTGGGAGCAAGAGTTTAAGTAAATCAGGAAAACCAGGACTTCTTTGTCACTGGCTTCGGCCTTTGCCTCCAGCTGAAAGCGTCTGAGCCGCGCTCTGTGCACACTCTGAAAAGCAAATCTGACACTCAGGGCAATTTGGGGAGCCAACAAAAGCCGGCCCTGCCGACGAGTGCCTCTGATTGGCTTCCTGCCTCTGAGCTGACAGTCATTAGGAGCACAGAGAACAAAGCTGGGCTATGTTGCACAAATACTCCATTCTGCCTCACCCTGCAGCCCAGAAAATAAGAGACAATATTTGTATACAGAGAAGCAACGCCAAGCCCTTTCCTGGCCTCCCCTTGCCGAGGCTTCTGAAGCCACGATTTGAATCTGATGATTTCACTTCCCTTCCCTGCCAACTAGCTCCTTGCTCACTTCTGTATGGAGCTGCTGGTTCACTCCTGGGAGGGAAGGGGGTGTATGGTCTCCTGTCCCTAAACAGCTGGGATGTGCCTTCCTCTCCATCAGACTTGAGCTGAGGTTCCAGGAAGAGTCCCAAAAGACTGGCAGCAAGCAGCACTTTTATGGGTTGCATTATCAGGGTTTCAATTGCCCAGTGTTCCCTGGATTTCAGGCCCAGAGCTCTCCGGGTAGAGCGATGAAGCCTTAGCATGGGAGAGAACGGAAAGAGGCTGCCCACTCCTATCTTATTGCTTTTTCTTGTCAAACATGGCAATACTGGCTATCAAATATTAACCCTTCTCCCTCCATGCACACACGGACCCTGCTAATGTCCACAGACCTGCCCCCCATGGGAATCTGCAACATTGACCTCATACCCTTGCTACTGAATGGGCCACAGCAGAGCGTCAGCTGCGTCTTTTAGAAATGCAAAGTCTCAGGCCCCCACGCTGACCTGCTGAGTCAGAATCTGCATTTTAGCAAGATCTTCAGGGGATCTGTGTGCACAGTGAAGTTTGCCTTAGATCTATTTCAGGGGTAGGAGGAGACCAGGTAATTATGGCTTTGAGTCATCTCAAGAGTGGTGGGGGCTCCGCTTTCTCCTCCACATTCTGACCCCAGGAGGAGACTTCAGGAGTTCCTGACCAGTCTTCTGGCCCCATGCAGGCAAGGGGGCTGGTAAGAAACCGAAGATCTTGATGAAATAAGAGCAAATTGGCAGGAGACAAATATGCAGAAAAGAAAATTCCAGCTTAACTGACATGGAAGGAGTCACAGCCTTCCATGACTTCCATGTCACTTAGGAGAAAAGCCAGTCTTCTTGGCAGCCAGTAAGACCCAGCATGACCTGCCCTCATCACCTCCCTGCTCTCATGACCTCCATCTCCCCATGTTCCTTCAGCGGCAGCCACACTGGTCTCCTCCACGTTCCCCAAACTCCAGGCACTTCCCACACCAGGGCCTTTGTACCTGCTGTTCTCTCTCCTGGAATATTTTTCCCCACAGACCCACATGGTTCCCTCCCTCACTCCCTTTAGGTCTTTACTCAAAGGTCACATCCCCAGGGAAGCCTTTGCCCCCTTCCCCTACTTATTTTTTTCCTTGGCCCCTGTCCCCGGTCAAACATCTACTCTATTTTCCTTCTTTATCTTGTTCACTGTTTGTCTCCCCTGCTAGAATGTAAGCTCTATGCAAGTAGGAATTTTTATCTACTTTGTTCACTGCTTTGTTCTCTGCACCTAAGAGAGCATCTGTTTTTATAATAGGTGCTCAGTAAACACCTGTATGAGGAAGGAAAGGTGGGTAGGTCCTGGTTTTTGCATCCTCTCCCCCCACTCTGTTGCATGCCAAGTCTCGGTGGGCATGTTAAGAACAATTCTTGAAATATGCATTGATGTGGCCAGCACACAGACACAAAGATGGGGTACTGGGTTCTTGGCATGGGAGAAGATGCCTCATCCCAGGCAGAAGTCAAAGGTAGTCCAGGCAGGGGGAGGTGACGCTTTCTCAGCCCAACCCTGAGTCGTGCCTGTTCCTCCCAATTTAGAAAGCCTGGGTTCTAACTCACAGCTGCGGTGAGCAATGCCTCTGCTAGCTGAACTGAGCCTTCCTGCTCCCCGATTGGCTCGGGGAGAAAGCACCTGTGTCAGCGGGATCCAGAATAATCAGCCAGCCGAAGAGGCCAAGGGGAGGGAGTATGGGGAGAAGAGATGAAAGGAGAGAAGCATCCCTGATGGGAGGAAAAGCTGGCTCCTGAAATGGCTTGTGGAAGTCAGGATAGCAAACAGCCCTGCAGGCAAGTGTGGGTATGCAAAGCTCCCCCCCCCCAACACACCAAATTAGATTGATCAGGACCACAGAGGCCCCAGAAAGGGGCTGTGTGTGACACTGGAAATGACCAAGTGATTTTTCCCAGGGAAGAAGGGCTGCATCTGCTAACAGGAACTGCTCTTGGGATCCAGAACATCAAGGAAAGTCAATTTGCAAAGTAGGCATGGCTGATGGTTCCAGCCCCTTAGTAAGATCTTGCAGAATGTCTAAGTAATTCATTCTTCTCTTTATGGTGCCCCCATCCCTATCTCATTCCCACCCTCCTGTGGTTGTTGTGAAAATCAAATCAGGTTTGTTAACTCATCAAGACCTTTCATCTACTATAGAGGCTGCCTGAAGTTCTGAGGAAACAGATACTTCAGTGAGTCAACCAGGCAGTTGAACTTGTGGAGAGAAGCCAAACAGAACTTATTTTCATGTTAGTTCCATGCTCATCAAATTACCACGAAAAGAGTGGGGGGTACCAGGGCCCTAGATGTATGGGTTTAGGACATATTCCTTGCTTCACTAAACAAATGCCAGCATTTAACTCGGCAAAATGATAAACTATTATGGGGCCATTAACAGGCAAAACAACCATAATTACAGCTGCATTTATTGAGCGCTTCATTGGGCAGACACTGTGCTAAGAATTTTACACTCGTTTCAGTTAATTCCGTGCAACAATTCTACAAGGTGGGTTGCAAACCCCATTTTCCAGATAAGGAGATCAAGGCTCAGAGAGGTTAAGTAAATTGCTTATGATCAAACAGGAAATACTGGAAGAGCTAGCACTCACCCCAAGATCCATGCTTGCAAGCTGGTGGTCCCCAAAGACCACTCAGCAGCATACCTTTATTAGAAGGTGGGTAGTTTTGTCTTTATTTAAAAATTGGAGTTGGTACACCTGCGGCCTTAACCATATGGTTGTGACCAAATGTATTAGACCTCAACTGAGTCCCAAATGCCACAATTTAATGTAGTAATGATCAACTACTGCATGCTAATAATCCACGCCCTCATAAGCCCATCCTAAGTGGCTTATGTTAATGAAAATTTTAACTTCCAATAACCCAGAGAGTATCCAGTTCTCAGACACGGGGTTCGAACTCTACAACGCACATACCAACCAAAAATCAAACCTAGAAAAGATCTTTCCACCAGCCCACCAGCTAGAAATTCTAATGGTGACAACACACGACCAAGGGCAACTCTGGGCGCTGCTTGGGAACTTTTCAGCACCATGGCCAGCGGCAAGTGGTGAAGCTTAATTTCACATCCACCCAGACGTGGCAAGCCTGGGGCAGGGCAAGCAAACCCAGAGTCAAGTATTAACACTCTCTGAGACATTGTAAAGACCTACATTTCACATCTAGAGTAGAGACCCCCCCCCCCAAGAAAAGGATTCATTATGTCACCAGGAAAATCAAATGAAGAGAAAATTAAAAACTCAACACCAAAAAGGTGTGATTTGTCATTTGTTTCTTTAATATAATCTAAGAAATTTCAACATTTATCCATTCACCCAACACAAGTCTACCCAGGGCAGCTGGATCATGCTTCTGCTCAGAAAACTGGAAATATCTACATGAGAAGTCGTAGAGCAGAGTAGTTAAAGTGTTTGGCGGTCAGGTATGGTTCTGGCCAAAAGAGTTTCCTTCTCTGAGCCCATTTCCTCATATATAAATTACAGAAAGTCGTGCCTACCACACAGGGCTTTGGAGAATAGAGTGAATGGACACAGATAATACACTTAGAACAGGACCTGGCATTTGTATGTACTCAATAAATATGTGTTTAGGTATTATTTACTCTGGTTCCTGCGATGGAATTTAATATCAAGAAAACTTAACATGCTTATAAAAGCATGAGATGGTTTCATCTCCTTGTGATGATGCAATCAATGCTTATATTATAATGTTTATGACAATTACAGCTACCAGTATTATTAACCTTTCTTCTTCCTTTTTTATCCACCTAAGTCTCTTTCCCTTCCCTTCACTGGAGACCATCAGCACCTACTCCCATCATGGCTGACTGAGCCCTCTCTCAAATCTGAAATCATTCCAAAAACAGGATGCAGTGAATGTACGCGATCCATTCCACAAATACCAGGCTCAAAATGAATGTTGCAAAAATCTCCAACAGGTATTTCATATAAATGGGATTATACAACATGTGATCTTTTCTGTTTGGCATCTTTCATTCAGCATAATGTTTTTGGGGCCATCCACGTAGGGGTGAGTCCAGGTACTTTGTTCCTTTTATGGCTGTGTAGTATTCCATTGTACAGATGTACTGCAATTCATTTATCCATTCACCCATGGATGGCTGTCTCGACCTTTTGGCTATCCAGAATCGGTAACTTAATAGAGACAAAATGCAGAGTCACATTTGCCAGGAGGAGAGGGATGGGAGAAAATCAAGAGCAATTGCTTCATGGGGACAGGATTTCCTTTTGGGGGTAGGAAATGTTTTGGAGGTGGTGGTCACAGGATGATGTGAATATACTAAATGACACTGAACTGTTCACCTTAAGATGGTTAATTATATTACGTGATATGGAGAATCTCTAAAAACTTTCTTCAATTTCTAAAAAATTGTTGTTGGTTCTGCTTCTTTTCTTTCTCCTTGATTCTCAGAGTTCCTATTATATGCTGTTACTCACTGACTTTCCTCTGAGCCATGAACCATGAACAGAAACACCACCCAGGCAGCTCTCAAGATCTTTCTTTTTAAATAACAACTGCTTTTAGTTATAAAAAGAATACATGCTTATTGTATTTTTTTTTTTTTAGTTTTAAAATTTATATTGTATCATTTAAAAAATGAAAAGCCCTTACCCCAGCCCACTGCCCAGGGATAACACCACTAGCAGTTTGCTGTCTATTTTTCGGATTTTTTCCCTACACATGTTCTTTACACTGGCTGCTGTCTTTTCCTGAGTTATTCTTCCCCTAAATATGGGCAGGGCTCATTCCCTTGCATCCATCAGGTGGTACTAAAACATTATCTTCCTTTATTAGGTCTAAAGTCTCAGCCCTACCAACATGGCCATCCCTCCTCCCTGCTTGTTTTTTGTTAATTATTTTAGCAACTTATCACATCAAACTATGCGTTTTATTTATTTATCTTATTACGTTGATCGCTTACTGGAGTGTCAGCCCCATTAGGGGCTTGCTCTCAGCTGTGTCCCCAGCATCTAGTGCCCAACACATAGCAAGTGCTCAATAAATGAGCATTCATTTCATTCATTCACTGAATGAATGAAAACAAAGATATGAAATCGTATTTTCTTTTTATAAAAATGCGATTGTGATATGCAATGTTCTGCCATTTGCTGTGCCCTTCACCGCACTGGACCCATTTTTCCATATTGACATATTGGATCTCCCTCTTTTAACAGGCTGTGCAGTATTCTTGTGAATTAATGCATCATCATTTCAATGCTTCCAGTTTGTCTCCATTACAAGCAAAGCTGTGATGAATAACCTGCTCACACAATCACATTCCCTGGGATGTTCACTCTGTCTAGGCAAGTCCTTCTCCTCACGTGTGGTACTGTCACCCTGTGCAGTGGTCAGTGAAATCATCCATGGCCTTGGCATCTTCTCTGTGCATTTCATCTACCTCTTCGCTTAAACTCAAACCTGGAAATTCCCTGAAAGCCATCAACTCCAAGGCTAAGGAGACCACTGACAGCTTCAAATTAGTACCCAAAACAAAAGGAAAATCCAGCCCAGGGAGATGTCTGCCATGATTGCCCCAAGGAAACCCAGTGAGGACAAGGAGAAGGGCCCTGAGAAAGCAAGTGAGACAAAGAACCCTCCGAATCTATGTATGGTGAGAATAACCAAGAAGCCAGGTGAGGTGAAGAAGGCCCTCTCTAAACCAGGTGCAGCCAATGAGAAGGCCCCTAAGAAAGGGTATTAACAGGTCAAGAAATTCTTCCCTTTCTAACCAGACAGGCCATGAAGGTCCCTCCCAGTACCGCTGGACTCAGCAGGGAGTCCAAAGTTAAAGGCAGTCCTAGCAGCCAAGATACTAAGGCTCACAGGAAAACAAAAGCTGGGAGTAAGACTCTGGTGGAGCTGGTTGCTTTCTATGACCTACAATTTCCACTGGAAAGACCACTGTCTATGCTGGTCCCTTCCTTCTTAATCACTGGAAGATATTCCTACCTCTTCAACAATGACTCCTGTGAACTTCAAAGCACTTCAAAGCACTCCAGCCATGCATGCCTAGAAGCAACACGGTCATCTCCAAAATACCCTTCCCCAGCATCCTTTTCTTTAGCCACCACTCTCCTCCTCCCAACTTACTAGCTCTCCTAAATGCAAACAAACATCTGTCCCATGAAACCCTACCACTTGCTGATCCCACCATTTCTTGGTGCCCCCTCCTGCCTTCATGTCCATCCTTGTCAACCTTATGCAGGTTGGCTGTATATCACTTCCTTGCATTTCCTTCCCTTCTGGAAAGAGTCCATCCCTGGATGAACCCAACCAGTTTCCTTTCCCGTGCTTGTACAGAGGTATATTCCTGAATGAAATCAACGATCTGGGCTGATGATGTTAAATTCGTGATCCTAAACCTCAAAATGGGCATTTGAGAATTCTAACGTCCTAGATGGGAGAAGATACCAGTGCTAGGAATGACCCAATTTAGGGAAATTAATATTCTCCCATCATTAGAAAGCCCACCCTTGTCTCCAAATTTCCCTCCAGCCACCAACCTATTTCTCTGCTTCCCTTCATAAAGGACTTGACTCCATGTGTTGCTTCCAATTCTCCACTTCGATTTTTTTCTTCTGCCTTCTCCTCCAGGAGGCTGTCTTCTAGCCCCATCACTTAACCAAAACTCTCCTCGTGAGGATCACCAAAGACCTCCAGGCTGCCAAATCCCAGGGCCACATTTTTAGGCTCAGATTTCTTGGCCACGCCTTCCTTTTATGTTTCCTACTACCTTCCTGCCTCTCCTTTTTACTCCTTTTCTACTCCATCTCTAAATGTTGGTCTTCTCTGGGGCTCAACCCTAGGTAATCTTTTCTCTACCCATATCCACTTTCTAAAGGCCTCGTGCACTGGGATGTGTTTTGCCACTCTCCTGATGCCCTTTCCCCCACATATCTACTCATCATTCTGCTCAGTGTCCTGGGAGAGGCAAGGCTGGCTCTTGTCTCATCTCCTACCTTCTGGGAAGGTTTGGTCAATGGGAAGCATCAGCAGGAGTTTGGAGGGAAGAAGGAGGACTTGGTGTATTTCTTCATCTCATATCCTCCCCACTACATCGTCATGTTCTGGCATGATTGTGTCTTGTTGTGCCTTTTGACAGGCACCTCCAACCTCATAGAACTGTCTGTATTCATCCCCTAGGGCTGCCATGGTGAATTACCACAAACTGTGTGGCTTGAAAGAACAGAAATGTCATCTTTCACAGTCATATAGGCCAGAACCCCATAATTAAGGTATCGGCAAGCCTGAGCCCCCTCCGAAGCCTCCAGGGTAGGATCCCTCCTCTCCTCTTTCAGCTTCTGGGGGGTCTGGGTGTTCCCCAGCTTGCGGCCACATCACTCCATCCTCTGCCTCTGTCTTCACATGACCTTCTCCTGTGTCTCTCCCCTTCTCTTCCCTCCTAGGAAGACTTGCCATAGAATTGGCTCACCATTACATTCTCAGCACCCCTTCCAGTGCCAGGCACCTAGTAGGACCCCAATCAATGTCTTTTGAATGAGCAAATAAATCCACATCTGCTTTATTTCTCTTTACCTCTCAGCAATTCCTTCTGCTCCTTCCACCCTGTCTTCCAGCTCTCTCAGCTGTTGCATTGGCAAGCCAAGTCAAACAGACTTTCCAGAAAGTCCCAACCCCCCAACGCAGCTCCTTCACATGCTCCCCGGACACATCCCTAAATATTTGGGTCTGCCTGGCCCTTTCCTCTGCTGGCCCCGCTGTCTGTGAAGATTCTCCTTGAAGCTTTATCATTAAAAAAAATAAACGAACATATTCTGTGCCTCCAAAAGAAGCTTTTACTTTTGCAAACTCTATTGATTTAATCCTAGAGGCTGCTGGCAGTAGTCCCAGGAGCTTAATCAATACAACAACACCCAGCACAGCCGGAACATCAGGGAGCCTCAGCCAAGACCTTCTGCTTGGGTCTTCAATGACTCTGACTGAATCTTTCGCAACGATGAAGAAAGATTTACAGTCGGGCACGGGACATTTGCAATTGCTCCAGGATCCTGCTTAGGTGAGCAGAAGAAAATGTCTTCAAGCTCGAGGCGCTTCAGAACTATTTGTTAATTTGCTACTACGGTTGATTCCCAGGAGGGCAAAGCAAGCAAGAAACCAAAGGGAACAGAGAAACACTGTAGGTTCTAGAACCCGAGTATAAACTCCCCAGTGGGAAGAACAGGAGTAGAACAGGCAAAGGGAAGGTGGGGAAAGGAAGATGAAGATGACAAGAATTCAAACTTGGTTGAGTTAAAACAGGAAGTCCTTCACCACTCAGCAGATACTAAGTGATCAGGGAAGGAGAGAGAGAAGGTCATAGGAAGAAGGAGGTTTAGGGTGACCGAATCAGTGCCCAGGGCTTTAGAAACCATTCATCTGCTTGAAGGAAAAGTCAAACAATTCCTTCCAATAACTTTTTCAAGATCGAAAAACAGGGAGAGGAATTAGAGGCCCCACAGAAAGAAAGTAGAGGGGAATATTTGTTGGCTAGTTTAAATGCACATTAGGGTGCCAGGGTGCCTCAGGCTGTTAAGCAACCGACTCTTGATTTCAGCTCAGGTCATGATCTCAGGGCCATAGGATTGAGTCCTAAGTCAAGCTCCGCACTGGGCATGAAGCCTGCTTAAGATTCTCTCTCTCTCTCTTTCTCTCCCTCTGTCCCTCCCTGCTCCCTCTCTAAAAAAAAAATAAAAAATTAAAATAAAAAAAATGCATGTGAGTATACATAACTCTCATGAGAACACTGTGCTTAGACATTAGTCCCAGTGCACAGACGATGAGGTATTCTAGCCCCAATATTCGACATCCTGCTGTCGTAACAATCATCTTCCAAATCTCAGTGGCTGAAAGCACCATGGGACTATTTTCTTGCTCATGCTATGTGCCCACTGCAGGTGGGATGGGGACTCTTGTTTTATGCTGCCCTCTCTCCAGTGCCTAGTCTGAGGGAGGCTCCATCTCTGTGCATGTGGTGATGGTGGAGGCAGGCAAAAAGAAGCATGGTGAAACATACACTGGCTCTTCAAGCTTCTGCCCAGAAGTGACACGTGTCACTTGTCCTCACATTCCATTGGCCAAAGCAAGTCATATGGCCATGCCTAACTTCAAGGAGGTAGGAGAAAGAACACTCTACTAGGTGCCCACAGAAGAACCAGAATTATTAGATGAGCTAGGTGAAGGATTTCCACTCAGGAAGATGAAATGACTTGCCCAAAGTCAAGCAGCGTCAAAGGTGGCAGATGTCAGATCAGAGGTCAGGACTACATGGCCCCATGCTCTTTAGATGCTATGGCCTTGCTCATGACAGAAGCTGAGAATAAAACTTAGATAACGCTGAGGAGGAAGATCAGTGGAGGCAGGGGGGAGAAGGAGCAAGGAAAAATAATACACCAGCTGAGGGAGAGCTAAAAAGAGCTAGAAAGTGAACACCAGAGCATAAGTAGAGAGATCTCATCTTTAGAAACCACAACACATCACAAATATCAGCAAAGGGGTGGGGGAGTTTCATACTACTTTCCGAGAGGTCGATAGTAACAGAGAATGGAGAAATTTATATGAAGCCACACCGGGAAGTGGGGGCACAACCATGAAGGGAACCTGAATGCTTCTTGCTCTGTCCCTGAAAGCTGCCATCTTGGCTCAGGTCGAAGGTCCGACAAATGCTGGTTAGTGTTACAACAGCCCCAGGAAGCCAAGGCCAGGGCTTGCCAGGACTCCCATCAGCTGCACTGTCCCTCCCTGGACATGTTCCTACACGGTTCTGGGAAACCTGGACCAGAGTTGGATAGTGTTTCAGAACGGACGGCTTGGCCCCCCTGACTACTCCTCGCTCACCCCAACCCTGGGGCCGAACTGGAAATAGGACAGATTCTGACTGCCACACACCCAGCCAGTACTTGGGAATTCCAAATAGATGGGTAGCCAGTTTAGTTTTAGAGCAAGGCTTCTGGAAAGCACTTGCCATTGCTGCCAACGAGTCATGGCCATTTCAGTTATGAGCACCTATTATGTGTCACCCAAGTGTGATTTGCACATTAATTCACTGAGCCTTCACCACCTATCTGTCCAGAAATCCTACTGGTCAACCTTCAGATTATATCCAGAATTGGTGGTTGCCAGGAACTGGAGGAAGGAAGGGGGAGTCGGGAGTGACTACTACCGGGTATAGCATTTCTTTCTGGGGGATGAAATATGAGTCTAGATAGAAGTGATGGGGGCACAGCAATGTGAAAGTACTGAAGGCCACTGAACTGTATGCTTCAAAATGGTAAATTTTTTTTTTAAAGATTTTATTTATTTATTTGAGAGAGAGAGAATGAGAGAGAGAGAACACATGAGAGGGGATAGGGTCAGAGGATGAAGCAGATTCCCTGCCGAGCAGGGAGCCCGATGCGGGACTCGATCCAGGGACTCCAGGATCATGACCTGAGCCGAAGGCAGTCGCCTAACCGACTGAGCCACCCAGGCACCCCAAAATGGTAAATTTTATGTTATACCTATTTTACCACGTTTTTAAAATTTTTGCCAGAATCCAAACACTCTTCATTATGTCCACAGCCAACACTCTGGTCCTGCCTCCACCTGCCTGGGCCAGTATTGTCACTTCCTCCTCAATTCCTCACCGCCGCCTGCCCCCCACAGTGGTCAGAGGAGCCATCTGAGCCAGGTCACACCTCTCCTCTGCTCAGAACCCTCCACAGCCCCCACCTCACTCACAGCAAAAGCCAAAGCCATCCCCACAGTCCGCAAGGCCCTGCCCAACTGCCCTGTCATCTCCCTGCCCTCCCTTCCTCCCACTCTCCCCTTTGCTCCTTCCTTTCAGCCACACCAGCTTCCTCAATGTTCCTCCAACATGGCTGGCATGACCCTACCTCAGGACCTTTGTGTTGGCTGCTCCCTCTTCCCCCAGACACCCCCATGGCTTCCTCCTCACCTCCTTCGAGTCTTGGTTCAAATGCCACCTCCTCAGGGAGGCCTTATCCAACACAGCAACCGGCCTCCCCTCCCCTTTCCTTGCTGTTTCTCCCCGTTGCCCTTATAATCTTCTACAGTACTATGCAATTAACTTGTTATTTTGCTTCTTGTTCATCTTAGGTGTCTCCCAATGATCATGCAGGCCCATGAGGGCAAGGACTTCCATCTGCTTCTTGTGTCTAGACCAGTGCTTTGCTCACTGCATACACCCGATCAGTATTCACAAACTGAGTGTACAGCCCTGTGAGGCAGACACTACTCTCCATCCATTTTATAAAGGAGGAAAACAGACTCGGTGTCAGACATGCAGCAAGTAATGGAGGACCAGTTACCAAACTCAATCTGAGTTCACAACTCTGGTTCTCAGCCTTGATGATTGTTCTTTATTACTATCCACACAACATGGATGAACTGAGCACCTACTACTTGCCAGGCAGTGTTCGAAGCACTAAGGATATGACAGAGAACAAAGCAGGCAGAGTTCCGAGCTCATGGAGGTGACATCGTCCCTGGCTCAAACTTTCCCTGCCCCGACTCTCACCCACCTTCACATTTGGCCCTGACCTACAGCCACTCTGCTGCAAGGGTCGAGATGCTCTGAGACCTGGACTGGGCATGCAATCTAAACCACCTCCCCATAGTGCTAGCCAGCTTTTATGGTAATTTGTCATCATATGACATCACATGACATCGTTTGACAGTGACTTGTCAGCCCCACTGTCTTCACAATGGACAGGGAGCTCCGTGGGTTCAGAGACCTCATGATGGTTTTCTTTCCATCCCATGTTTACAGGTTTATGGATGAATGAGGGGCCAAGAGCCCCTTTGTCCAAGAGGCAGCCCCTGAACTTCCTCCCCAGACAAATCCTCATCTCTCTGTCCTTGGAAACCTGAGAACTAAGCCCCTCCCTGGCCTGTTTTACAGATTTTTTTGTTTTTTGTTTTTGTTTTGCTTTGTTTTGTCTTCCATGCTTCACTCTGGAAGCAGACAGTTCTGGCTGGAATGCCACCTGCATCCCTGCAACACACACGATGACAAGTGCTATGAGGAATGATGGAAGAACCAGGGAGGGGGGACTGGGTCAGGAAAGGCTCACTGAAGATGCACCATTTCATGCAAAACCTAAAGGATTTATAAGGATTTGCCAAGTGAAGAGTTGGGGGAAGGTCCAAGAATTTCACAGTGGCTTTATTAGCAATGGCCAAAACGAGAATAAATCCAAACATCCATCAACAGGTAACTGGATAAGCCAACTGTGGGATTTCTGTACCACTGAATGCTAATCAGCAGTAAAAATGAATGAAGACATACGGCACACTCATTCGACATATTTATTGACCACTTACTATGTGCAGATGTTGCTCTAGAGGAGAAGAGGGAAGAGCCACGAAGTTACCTGGGGAAGGAGGATGCAGGCAGAGGGAAAAGCCAGTGCAGAGACCCTGAGATAAGACTGTGCCTGGTGTGTTTGAGTCAGAGAAAAGAGGCCAGGGTAGCAGGGTGAGTGAGCGGGGACTGCGGGGAGAGGAGCTCAGAGATCCTTGTGGGTTTCCCCAAGGTAAAGAAAATCAGCAATGGGCAAGGAGAGTGATGACTTCCAGAGCTCAGGAATAAGGGAGGGATGGTGCACCTGGGTAGCTCAGTCAGCTAAGTGTCCAACTCTTGATTTTGGCTCAGGTCATGATCTCAGGGTTGTGAGATCAAGCTCCATGCTGGGCTTCACGCTGGGCGTGGAGTCTGCTTAAGATTCTCTCTCTCCCTCACCCTCTGCTCCTCCCCCCACTCACTCTCACCCTCTCTCATAATAAACGATTTTTAAAAAGATTTTGTTTATTTATTTATTTGAGAGACAGAGAATGAGCAAGAGCATGAGCAGGGGGAGGGACAGAGGGAGAAGGAGAAGCAGACTCCCTGCCGAGCAGGGAGCCTGATGGCAGGACTCAATCCCAGGACCCTGGGATCATGACCTGAGTCAAAGGCTGATGCTTAACTGACTGAGCCACCCAGGTGCCCAATAATAAACCAATTTAAAAATAACTAAATAAAGGAATAAGGGAGGGAGAGAGAAGGGAGAGAGGCCTGAGCTTAGAGTCCCCGCCACCCTTACTCCCCATGTCTTATTAGACAAACAAGCCTGGTATTAGGACAGCCCACACGTCCTAGTGGCCTGACATGCCTTGCTGAAAGATAGGAGGATTGAAGGAGGGAAAGAAAAGGTGGCTTTGTAAGAAAAGAAGAATATAAACAGAGGAATATGGAAAAATCGCTGATACATAATAACACATACTAGATTAGATCTTGGCAAACTATGGCCTGTGGCATGTCTTTTAAATAAAATTTTATTGGAAAACATCCACACTTGTTCATTTACTTATTGTCCATAGGTGCCTTCAGTACAACAGCAGAACCGAGTGGCCCCGATAGAGACCTGTGGCCCACAAGGCTTCAGATCTTTAATATCGAGCCCTTTGCAGAAAAAGTTTGCTGGGTCCTGTACTATAAGAAAAATGCAGAACACATATTAATACATGAAGTCCTTATAGCATTTATTAACATACAACTATATAACATAAAATAGTAAAATCACTAATATAACAACTATATTGAGTGCTTATTCTATGTGGGGCAATGGACTAAACTTTTTTGCCTACGTTATTGCGTTAAATCTGTTCAGCAGCTCACTGAATTAGGACATTATTATTACTGTCCTTACTGATTAAGAACAGACCCCGGAGCCAAACGGCCTGGGTTCAAATCCCACCTCCGTTGCTCATGGAGTGTGAGACCCCAGAAGAGTTACTAAACCGCTCTCTGTCCTGGTTTTCTCCTTTGTCACCTGGCATGATGACAATGCCACCCACCCCTCAAGGCATTGAGAGGACAAACTTATTTGATGCAAGTGAGGTGCCTGGCATATTGTCCAGAACTTTTGAACAGAGGCACAGGGAGGTGAAGTCACTTGCCTGTGTGGTCAAGCCCAAGCGGTCGAGCTGGGATTTGAATCCGTGCAGCCATCACTGCTGGAAGCAGGGATGTGGCAGAAGTGGGAAGGTGATGAAAACCAGGAACCATGAGCTCATGAGAGCAGAGCCAGCACACCGCCCCAGGGCACATGGGTCTGTCCACCGCACTCCTCACCGCAGAGTGGGGTGGTTGGAAGGTGGGGACCTGGCTGGTTGGCTGCCAGAAGCAATGAGGGGCTGCTCTTCCGCTCCCTGTGGAGGGGAGGACAGGCCAGTTAAACTTGAATGGAGGAAGGCAGGCCAGTGACGGCCCTATCATCACAAGGGTTCAAAGAAGAAGGCAAGGCTGGGAGGGGACAGGATATTGTTACAGCCGCTGGGCTGATCCTGGAGGGGGCTGGATACCGGGAGCCACTGCTAACACAGCTGGACTGGATTGGGCTAAGGTGGGCAAGAACCATTGTTAGCATGTCCAGACTACAATTTCATTTGTGCACCTACTCCTGTCTGCCAAGACAGGCTCGAAAGAGAGGGAGGGCAGGAAGCAACTCCTTCAGTGGCCTCCTGCCCATGGGACCTGAGTCTACCTCCCCTCCCTGGGCTCAGCCTAAGGGGCCTCTCCTATGCTTCACCTCCCCCAAGATGGTCACTTGCTTCAGGCAGGAAGCTTCCCTTGCTACCCCATCCAGGCACTTCCCTCCACCCCTGCCTCAGGTTAAGCCGAGGGCCTTGCCAGGGGTACAGACTGCCTGCTAAGACCCCAACTACCAGCTCTCTAAGCAGAGGGCCCCACACTCAAGCCTGGCATAGAAGGGAACCCCTTTCAAAGATTAAAAGATTTCCACTCAGTGAGAAAAGAATGAGGGAGAGAAAAGAAAACAAGCTAGGAAGGCACATAGCACCCAGTAATCACCATCACTACCACCAATAACAATAATAATAAAACAGCAAAGTAGACTTTTGACACCCAGGAACCTGATTTCTCCTTGTGAAAAAGACAGTGTTATATGTCCAGGACGAGGCTTACCTCGTCCTCATAGAGCACACATGGACTAAATGCCCCAGTCTCCCCTGCAGTTAAGTGGGCCACAGGTGCTGGCTGTCTTTAGCTACCCAGAGTCCACAATCCCTCCTCTTCCTGCTATGCCTGGGGAGGCTGACCTCATTGAACTCCCTACCCTCTGGCTTCCAGTTGGGCTTGGACAATGGGGAGCCATGGCAGGAGATGGGGGGAAGGCATGAAGCTGGGGGTATTTATTCTGCTGATTTTCTGAGGTTGCAGCTTGACTCAGGCAGCTTTTGTGATCTCTCTCTCGTTCTCTCATCCTGTCTCCCTTCCTCCTTTCCTCTCTGTTTTGGTTAACCGCCCACATCTCTCTCTCTCTCTTAAAATTAATTAATTTATTTATTTGAGGGTGAGGAGATGGGTAGAGGGAGAGAGAATCTCAAGCAGACTCCCTGCTGAGTATGGTGTGCCTAGGCGGGGTGATTTCCTGACCCTGAGATCACCACCTGAACTTAAAACAAGAGTCTGATGCTTAACCGACTGCCCCACCCAGGTGCCCCTGCCCACATCTCTTAATTCAATTCCTGAAGAGTGTCTTCTGTTTCCTACTGAGACCCTCACTGATACACCATGGGATGAAATTCTAGCCAACAGAATGCCGGCAGAAAGAGGAAGAGAGGTTCCCTACTTCCGCTCTAGCCCTTAACATACATGGATACGCTTTTATTATTTATTTATTTATTTATTTATAAAGATGTTATTTATTTGAGAGAGAGAGAATGAGAGAGAGCACGAGAGGGAAGAGGGTCAGAGGGAGAAGCAGACTCCCTGCTGAGCAAGGAGCCCGATGTGGGCCTCAATACTGGGACTTGATCATGATCTGAGCCAAAGGCAGTCGCTTAACCAATTGAGCCACCCAGGCGCCCCATGGATGCGCTTTTAAAGGGATGACTCCTACCCAATCCGTGAGGTTGGCTCCACCCCCCCAACCAGGACAGATCATATGACTCAAGCCTAAACCAATCAGAGCACCCCTTCCCCACTTCCCATTCCCCCGAACAGATTGGCTCAGGCATGAGCATATGACCCCAGCACAGCCAATCAAAAGCAATAAGTCATTTGCTGAGAATGCTGGGAAAATGGCTGAGAAAGAGAATTACTTTGGGTATTTTGGAAGGACCAAACTGTTGGAACTGCAGCCATCTCCTGGCTGCAGGGAGAATGGAGCCAGCTTCACAAAGCACAGCCCGGAAGTCAAGGCCTAATGATGTCATCTGATCCCTGGATCCAGACGCGCTGGACGCTGGTCACTCCCTGGACTCTTCCATCCATGAGCTATTAAACTCCTCCTCTCTGTTGCTAAAGCCCCTTTGAGTTTTCTGCCCCTGGCAACCGAAAGGCACTAATGGATTCACGCAGGTAAATGCGATGAGTCCTCACTGCGTGTCAGGTCTAAAGTTCGGACCAGGTATTTTATTTTAATTCTCCCTTTACAGTCAAGGAAACTGGGGTCTTGTAAATTACTCAGGCGCACCCAGGAGGAAACGGTCTGCAAGCGTGTGCTTGGGGAGCTGGTGTGTGACCTTGCATTAATGGGGTGGGGCCTGAAAGTCAAGGACTGGATTCCAATCCCCAAACCAACATCTTTTGTACGATCTCAAGAGCACCAATTAATTCCCCTCATTCTATAATAAAACTGAGATTAAAATCTTTGTCTCCCTCCCCCACGCAACTCCTAGGGTGGGTTGGGGTGACAAATGAAGCAATAACTAAATGGTGTTTTGAAGGAAAGACTATCAAAACTTGTTGTTGTCATTGTTATTAATAAATGGCCACTGCTGAATTGTTTCCAGAAAACCCTGGAGGCCAGGGGCTGTCCAGCTACTCTCTTGGCTAGAATTCCAAAGACCATCTGGGGCAGATACGTCCTCCAGAGCACATACCCTTGGCATGAACACAAACTGCTTTCCTCACCCAGAAAACTCAACCAGAAAAGGAACAGAGATAGAGAGAGGGGTGGGGGGAAGATCATGCCAGCTCAAAACAACTTTCAGTCCAATCAATGATTTCTATCTCCACAACCACCATCCCAGTCCAAGGAACAAGTTCTCTTCCTTGAAGGACTACAGCCGTTTCTTCACTGGTCTCCTGGCTTTTCGTTCTCGCCTGGGGCCCAATCCATTCTCCACACAGCAGCCACTGGGGCCGTTCACAGACACAATCTCGTTGTATTGCTACTTCAGTGGCCGGATGATGCCTTTAGGATAAATACCACCTTCCTAAACTAAACATCTGCCACAGGACCTTTCACGTGCTGCTTCCTCTGGTCAGAACATCTTTCCTACCATTCCTGCCCCCACTCTAGCAGAGTTGCACTAAGGACTCAGTTGATCACACTTCCCCCGGGGGGAGGGATGGTTTTACACGCTCCTCTCAGAGCAAGCTGGAGTGGTCTGCAGGGCTTATAGCTTTTGTGATTGTAAGTTAAGTAGCCACAACTATTTATCTGTCATCCTTGCCAGACTGTAAGCTCTGTGAAAGCACTGTCCACATCTGTTGTGTTTATTGCTGTAAACCAATGCCTCGTACCTAATCAGCACTCAAAAAGTATTTGTGGCTTGACTAGCTGAGTACAAAAACAGATCAGACCAAAGGAAGTAGGAGTTAAACAGTCAGAGAGGTTGTCTCATAGATCATGAGGCAAGTCACTGGAATAAATGGTGCTGGGACAACTCTTATGGAAATTGGATCTCTACTGCACACTATGCGTAAAAATCAATTCCTAGTTGATTGAAGACGGTGAGAAAAACTATAAAACTTTTAGAAATAATATACATCTCCATGACCTCAGGGTAGGGACAGTTTTCTTATATAACATACAAAACCCACAAACTGTAAAGGAAAAGATTTCTAAATTCAACCACATTAAAATTAAGAACCGCTGTTATCAAAAGACATGGTAAAAAAGGATCAAAAGGCAAGCCAAGAGAAGATATTGCATAGCATATAATGATGAATGACATATTTCCAGAATAGACAGGGGTCATCTACAGATCTATATGAAAGAAAAAAATCAACCCAATAAAAAAGTGGACATGGCATGCAGGGCACTTCACGAAAGAAGGAACTTGAATACCCAATAAATATAGTAAAATGCGTCCAGCCATTTTGTAATCAGGGAGCACAGACAAATCACAACCGGAAACCACACATCTACTAGAAAGGCTACAGTTAAAGTCTGACAATAGCAAGTGTTGGTGAGGGTGTGGAGCAACTTGAACACTCAGTCACTGCTGGCACGAGTGTAAATTAGCACAAGCACTTTGCAACACAGTTTCGTATATTTAGCACTAATTTTAATATCCAGAAATTTTGCACCGAGGCCTCTTTTCTCAAGAGACTCCCGCACGCATGCAGCAAAATCCATAAACAACAAGCAATGTGGTTCATGATCGTGCCCAAAAGGAAAACAAACTCACATGTTCGTCATCAGTGAACAAATATGACCATGAAAGAGCCACAGAGACGGCAATAAGGGTGAATCTTACAAATATAATTGCAGGCCAATGAAGCAAAACACAAAATCATTCATATCACTGAAGTTTATTTATACAAAGTTCAAAACCACAAAACATTTAACTACATTGCTTAGGGATGCACACCTAGGCGGTAAAACCACGAAGAAACGCAAGCTAATGATTCCCATACAGTCCTCACTGGTGTTTTGTGATGCAGAATGGGCCTATGGGGGAATCTGAGGGGTCAGTGGCTCTGGCTCTTGACCTGGGCAAAATGGGACATTCGCTTCATGGTTGGTCTTTAAAATGTCCATCTATGTTCCTACATTCTTCCCTAGGTTCAGTCTCTCAGGCGCGCGTGCACACGCGCGCACACACACACACACACTCAGCCAAAGACTAACGAGACACAATAAGACACATACACCAAGGGATGGTTTATGAAGAGAAAGGGAAAGGGGACAAACACCCAGAGAGAAAATGAAAAGATAAGAGGGACACAGGAAATGAAAAAGACCGGGCAAGAGAGCAAGAGTCAGGAAATGAGAAATGGAGAGACAGAGGGAAGAAAAGGTTGTCAAGGGTAATGGGGAGGGGAAGAGATACAAGACACAATATTCTCCTTGTTTCTTTCTTCGCTTTCTCGAGATTTCCCATTCCTCTCCCTCCCCACCAGCTTCCTCAGTGTCTGTCCCTCTCCCCCAGCACCATCCTCTGTGGCCTCCCTGCACTTCAGTCTCTGCTTCTCAGATCTCCCCCCGCCCCCACGCCCTCTCCCCGATCCGTCCTGTCCATCTCTGTTTTCCTTTCTCCCTCATCTCTCTCTCCCTCCTTTTCCTCCTCCACCTCCCCCTTACACACACACACACACACACACACACGTCCTTTGAACATACATTTGTCAAGTGGTTGCTCTGTGCCAGACACAGTGCTAAAGACAGAGGGAGGCCACAGCTGGGGGACACGGGACAGTGGGGCTCAGGCAGGGACCCGAGGGCCGCCTGTGACTCTCTCCCCCTCATTAACTTCACTATCAAACGCTCCCGGCGTCACAAGTTGTAGGTCTTCTTTATGAAATATTTAACTAGGAGAAATCCAGCTGGGAGGAAACCTCTCATTTGTGGCGGCCCCAGGAGAGCAGAACATGGGCCTGCTGCTGGCATTCACCTGGGCTAATAGCAGGCCCAGGGTGTCCGAGGTATCCCAAATCCCTGGTGCCCAAGGGTTCCACAGGTGGGGGCGGCAACCCCCAGGGCCAGGAAGACCCTGACACGAAGAGAGTTCACAGTCTCCCTTGGATGCCAGGTTGGGGGTGGGGGTGGGGAAACACTACCAAAACTCCAAAACCAGAATAGGGTCGATCCAAGAGACAGGACCAGAGGAGCCATGGCCAGGGGTAGGGTAGAGGGGTGGGGGAAGGCAGGGGAGTGGTGAGTGGCCTGATGAGGACTGGGATTTCCTTTTGGGGTGATGAAAATATCTTGGAACAAGACAGAGGTGATGGTCACACAACTGTGCAAACATGCTAAATATCATTGAATGGTGCGCTTCAGAATGGTTAGTGGTTAATTTTATGTTAGGTGAATTTTAACTCAATTTTTCAAAACCATTAAAAAAAAAAAGAGTCTCATTTCCTCCACTCCTAACTATTAGCTCTAAGGCTGCTGACCTCAATTTTAAGAAATTAACACATTTATGTAAGGAGTGCTCACTATCCTCCTCTCAGGCCCCCTGTTCAGCACTTTGAACCATCCCCTCATTTGCTCCTCACAGCCCTGGGAAGGGGGGTGCCAGCATATCCTGGAACTTGGGGCTCAGAGAGGGTAAGTGGCTTGCCCTAGGCTACACAGCCCCAACTCCAATCTACCTGCCTTCCGAGAGTTCTTAACCACCTGATGGACCCTCTCCCAATCCTAGCTGAACTTTAGAATCACCTGGGAATTTTTTAAGATTCCCTAGGTCCAGGGGCAGCTCTGGATCAATCTCACCAGCATCTGTGGGCGTGGGGCTCAGGGCATCAGCATTTCTAAAACTTTAAGGTGATTCCGAGTCTAGCCAACCTGAGGATCTTGTTGAGAAGCAGATTAGGACTGAACAGATCTGGGGGGGTTGACCGAGATTTTGTATTTTCTAACAAGCTCCCAGGAGATGCTGCTGCTGCAGGTTCTAAACAGCATGTCCTATAGAACTTCCCACAGCGATGGGAATGTTCTAGATCTGCACCGTCCAATATGGTGGCCACTAGCCACATGTGGCAATCTAGCACCTGAAATGTGGCTCTTACAACTGAGGGCCTGACTCCTTCATTTTATTTAATTTAAATTAATTTTAAGTCAAAATAGCCACACATGGCTAGTGGCTACCACATTGGGCAGTACGGGTCTATACACTCTCCAAGGAAAGAAAGAAATGCGACCTCAAACAGGTTAGGGAAAACATGGTGCCTTAGAACCTTCCTAAATAACCTCGAGTGCGATCCCCTTGTCTGCGTCTTTAAGAATGAGAAACACTTTTCCAAGAAAAGAAAAAATGAGGGAGTCCCTTGGGTCTTCTCCATCCTTCCTTCCCCAGCATTGTCCACCAGCTCAGGGCCCCTCACCTGTCCCCTTCCCCAGCCCTCCTTGGTTCTCTCCACCTAATCCCTTTCACTCCCTAGACAGAGCCACCTATGAAACAGACCTCCAGCCTCACCCCACCTGCTCCTCACCTTCCCTGCTCCCCAGAATCATGCCCACCCCCCTCTTGGGTGACCTCTTGGCTTGGCTCAGCAACAATGCTCTCTGCCCTCACCGTCCTGCTGTATCTCCTATCCCTGCTTTACTTTTGTACCATAGCATTTACTACACTTAAGCAGTGTCCTTTAGCTGGTCCTTGGTCTGTCTTCCCAACGAGAATGTCAGCCCCTTCAGGGCAGCTGTCTGTGTCTGTCTGTGTCTGTCTGTGTCCCGGTGCCCAGACCAAGGAGGAAATGAAGAGTTTCTGCCACTTGCTAAGCATGTACTTTGTGCCAAGCACGATTTTTGACATTCACCACCAATTTCATCCTTCCAACCTCTCCGGGACTTAAATACTATTCTACCCCCAGACATTGTGCAGATGAAGAAACTAAGGATCTCTAAAGTTAGGTAGCATCCCCAAAGCCACAGCATTGACAGAGAGAAACCTAGTCCTGGGTGACCTCAAACTCTGTCCCTTAACTACTCCGTTGTACCAGCTCTGGCCCACGGGCACTCCAACTTCTCTGGAGCATGAATGCCTTCCCAGACACAACCTGAGCTTTTGCCCCTCTGGGCCTTTGTCCCCTGCTGTGCTGATACCTGTCCTGTGAGGTTTCCCCACTTGCTCGATGTGTGACCTTGGCAAGCGACTTTGGCTCGCTGAACTTCAGTGTGCTCATCTGTAAAATGGGGGCCGGTATAAAGATTAAGTCAGCCAAAGCAGTCATCACAGAGCCTGAGAGTCATAAGCTTTCCAGAAAGAGGAGTTACCAACCATTGTCCAAAAGGCATACGGTTCCCATGTCCTCCCAGAATATGGCACTTCTTTAACGGGGCTCCAGGGAAATCCAGGACATGAATGAGCAGAGGAGGGGAGGAGAGGGCCCACCCATCATGAATGTGGAAAATGGTCCAGTTACTTCTCATCAAGTTTTTTTGGGGGGGGGCAGATGAAGGATCCTGTTTGATCATTTAAAAGAGCCGTGGCTGGGGCGCCTGGGTGGCTCAGTTGGTTGGGCGACTGCCTTCGGCTCAGGTCATGATCCCAGGGTCCTGGGATCGAGTCCCGCATCGGGCTCCCTGCTCAGCGGGGAGTCTGCTTCTCCCTCTGACCCTCCTCCCTCTCATGCTCTCTGTCTCTCATTCTCTCTCTCTCAAATAAATAAATAAAATCTTAAAAAATAATAATAAAAGAGCCGTGGCTGGAGCCAAGGCTTGGAGAGCTTGCTCTAAATCACACGGCGGCTACTGCACCCTGAGACACCAACAGAGGTACACAGGGTACACTGAAGAGGGGGGACACTAATGTCTGGCCCCCTGAACAATAGTACAGCCAAACGTATTCATATTCAGCACCCATGTGCCAAGCACTGCTCTAGGTGCTGCTTGAGCCTTACGACAACCCCATGAGGTGGACACTAATGTTATATGCATCTCACAGATGAGGAAGCAGAGGCCCAGGAGGTTAAGCAACTCACCCAGGATGATGCGACTGAAAGAAGAAGTGCCGAGATTCGAATCCAAGCAGACTGGCTCTACAGCCCTTTCTCTTAACCACCACGCTGGGCTGCCTCAGACCCTGCACAGAGACCCAGAACCCCTCAGTGTCTACACCTGGCGCATTCCCCCGGAAGATATCTGTGCAGAATATCTCTAGAGAAGCCAGAGAAAAGACATGACCAGGGACATCATGAAGGAAGTGCAGACGGCCCACACAGACCCAGACAACGTTCTACTTCTTCAGTTCCTGAAGGTGCACATTGTACCCCAAGGGGATTCCACTTTTCACTTATCTATCTGGTGGAGATGCAAAATCAAGGGCGAGCCAGTTGGACCACGTAACCAAGGAAAGGGGACCTCTGGGTTTGAAAGGACGCAGACTTCCTGCTCCTTGCAATCTGGTCCCAAAGCCTGACATATGACCCAGCGGTGCCCTTTCCAGGACTCTCTCCTAAGGAAATAGTCATATTCTGTCATCTTCCTGATCTCACCTGCCCCCACTTGCCTGGTACATAGTAGGTGCTCAATAAACATTTATAAATGAATGAATTCACTATGAATGAATGAATGAATGAATGAATGAATGAATGCACTCCTCTCTCCACTCCCATGTCTAAGCTAATCTGCCGCAGGCTCTGTCTCCTGCTCATGCACAAGGCCAGCCCAGGATGCTGGGACTAAGGGAATAGAGAACCACGATCTACACCAACAGCACCCACCACACCAGGAGCCCAGAGAAGTGAGACACGATTTAAAAACTGGGCAACAGAAGGAGAAGGAAGGAGAAGGAAAGGCCGCAGCAGCTTTCATTCCAACATTTTCCAACTCCGACTGAGATTTCCTTCTATATACTCATCTATATTTACATCAACGAATCTGTCGGTAGCAAGCCTGTTGCTGATCGTGTGGGATCTAAAGTTCACAGAAAGCTGGCTTAGACACCCAGCTAGGAAGAGAAACTGTAAATTCAATTTCAGTCACCCAAAACCCCGAAATCCACCCACTCCCCTCCAGGAAATCTGTGACATCTTTTACATCAGGATCTCTCAATCTCAGCTCTACTGACACCTTGGGCTGGATGATTCTTTACTGGGGGGGGAGGTGAGGGTGGGACAGATGGGGGTGTCCTGTGCATTTCAGGACATTCAGCAGCAGCCCTGGCTTCTGCCCACTACATGCCAGTAGAACCTTGCCCTCCACGGTCATGACATCCAGAAACGTCTCCAGACACTGCCAAAAGTCCCTTGGGGGGGCAAAATCACCCCCAGTTCGAAAGCACTCTTTCCATGCAGCCCAGGAAAAATTCCAAACCAAACAGCAGTTCTTTCCCTGCCCCTCCCCATCCACTTCCTGAACTTTGAGTCACCTGGTCTCCAAATCTCTTTTACAGACTCGAAGACAGTACAGGCAGCAGTTTCCAGACTTGAGCATCTTATCTAGACCAGAATTTTATTCTGAAAATAATCAGAGCCTTGGACAAAGAGGCACAAAGATGTTCGCTGCATTGTTGTTTATAAGCAAAACAAACAAACAGCTGGAGGTGGTTACATGAAGTAGGATACAACCATAAAGCGGAGTACTGTCAGATATTAACAGCAGTCTTTTCTGGGGTTGCTGCCAACCTATACAGCACCACTGTGTGAATTTAAATTCACCCCTTTTTCAAGTTGTTAGGTCCATCTGTCAAAAAGTTGTCATAATATCTTCATTTTTCTAGAACAAGATACTAAGCTTTCATCAGCTGGGAAATTGAAATAATAATGTACAGCTCCATGATGTCTATGAGATATGATACCCTTGTGCAATGTACAGCCTGTGCAACGGTACATGGGAGCTCTGATGCTTTCCAAGGATATCTAGTGGCATGGAAATGTGTTCACAAAGGCTTATAAAAAGGGACAGAATGAAATACATTAAAACGTCTCCAGAGATTCCCTCTAGATAGGAGAGTATACATATATTTTATATTCTCCTTTGTACTTCAGGTGTTCAATAAATGAAGAGGACAGGCCTCTTGGAGGATGCAAGTCTTGCACTGAGACCTAAATAAAGAGGAGTCAGCCATGGGGAGACAGGTGGAGAGAACAGCCAGCACAAATGCCTTCGCCCTCGGATGCAAATGAGCTGGGTGTGGGCAAAAAATGGCCAGTGGAGCTGAGACAGAGCGGAAGGGGCAGAGAATAGAAGAGATGAGACAAAGAGAAAACATCGACCAGATCGTGTGGGGCCTTATAGGACCGTGGTTCATCTGTAATCTGTAATCTCTGGTCAGTGAGTAGGGATCGGGGACATTTATCCAATCTGCTCAGAACAGAGCTATCCCACTAGCCCACCACTATTCACTGATGGGGTAAAATCCAAGGAGTTCCACTTCCACTCCCAGTGCTGAAATAAACAAAACCAGGTGTTCCCAGAATTTTCATAATCTTTATCAACAACACCATTTATTTTCCTCATCATTACTCAATTAACAAACATTTATGCATGATATAGCACAGGAGTTGTTGGGAGGTGTGAGGAAGGTAAAGCACTGTCCCCTACCCTCAAGGAGCCTTCTAGTTAGAGAGGTAAGCCTTAAACACGCATTCTCACTGATTTTCACAAAAAGCATGCAAGATTCATTTGATGCTGAGAAAGGTACAACGAAGGCATCAAGTGGAGGGACTTGGTCACTAACAACCCAATAAGAACACTAAATACCACAGACACCCAACATGGACAACCACCCTGCTAGACACACCCTTATCTTCAACATCCACACACACACCCACCCATCCGTCCACCCATCCATCTCTTTACCCATCCATCTCCTTATCCTCCTTACCCATCATCTGCCCATCTACTCATCCACCCATACATTCACCCATCAGTCATCCACCAATCTACTCACCCATCCACCTATAACCTATCCATTTACTCATCCAATCACCCAGCTATCCAACACCATTCATTTTCCTCTTTCTTCCTCTCTCCCTCCTTCCCTTCCTTCCTTCATCCCATACCTCCATCCATCTGTCTGTCCAACCAACCCCAGATGAATCCATCCATCCATCTACTCATCTGATACTAACTGCATGGGATGACCTTCCTCCCCTATAAACCATGAACATCCATCCATGATCTGTAACTTAAAAGACTGCACTGTGGCTAGGAACAGGCCAGACTCTGAAAATTTTTGCATTCTAACAACTCTTCCAAAGATAATTCAAGTCCATAAATGTTTTTGACTATTCCAATTTGTTCAAGACCCCAACTCTCCAGGCAGGAATGGGGGCTGTCTGGCTGACCCAGCCCTTAGAATGAGGAGGAACCTGAGAACCAGCTTAGCCAGGGCTTGTCAGATGGCTGGTGTTCCATAAACGCTGATGAATCTCAGCTGATTCTAGCTGAAGCTAGGTTCCCAAGTACACAGACTATTATTAACACCTTGAATTCATTCATTCAAAAATTATTTATTCATCACAGCAGCACTGTTCAAAATAGCAAACACACACACGTGCACACACGCTCATGCACACATGCAAACTAGAAACATCCCAAATGTCCATCACCCAGGGCAATGGATAAATTGTTGTATCATCACAGAATACAATATTAAGCAGAGAAAAGGAAATGACCTACAGCTACACTGAACAGCAGATGAATCTTAGAAACATACAGTTGGGTGGAAAAGGCAAGTATAAGTTCCAGAAGGCTCCAGAGTTCAGAAACCAGGAAAACTAAATTTATGTCAAGGTGTATGTAAATATGTGATGAAACCTGTAAGAGAGGAAGAAGAAGAAGGGAGGGAAAGAAGGAGGGAGGGAGGAAGACACACACAATCCAAGAGATAGCATCCAAGAGACCGCGGTTGCCTTTGGGGACTGCAGTGGGGGAGGAGCAGGAGGAAAAGGGAGGTCGGAGACCACAGGCGGAATTAAGTTACTGATCATGTTTAGTTCAGGGTTTCTCGAAGTGTGCTCCCAGACCAGCAGCAGCAGGGAACTTGCTAGAAATGCAGGTTCTCAGACTTTACTCCAAACCTCCTAAATCAGAAACTCTGGGGGTGAGGTCGGGCACCCTGTGTTTAAACAGCCCTCCAGGTGATGCTGATGCATGCTCAAAGGTGAGCACCTCTGCCCTAGGGCAGGTGATGCTGACCCTGGAGGGCTGGGGACCACACTTGGAGGACCACCATTCTAGTTTGTGACTTAGGTACCTGGTCCACCAGCGTCACTATTACAATAAATAAGGAAAAACAAGTGGCAGGAGAGACAATATTGAGAGTGTGTGGTGAACCTGGAACCAGATTAAAGCAATAGGCTGTTAATGGGAAGTGCGAGAAAACACCCCACAGATACGTATTCAGCCCCTGCAGGTGCCAGGCTCAGGGACAACACGGTGACCACACAAACCCAGCCCTCACCATCGTGCGGTCTGAAGGCCATCCTTTTCACAGCATAATCTGAAGGCCATCCTTTTCACAGCATAATCATACACACCACATGGTTTCTGTTCACAGTATCTTTTAATCCTCCCAGAATTCCCTGGGTGTAGGGCTGCTCTGCCCATTTTACAGATGAGGAGACTGAGGCTCCATTACTAGGGGCTGGAGCTGAGATGTGCAGTGCAGGTCACCTATCCTGAAGCCCTGTATGCTTTGCCTCCCCCCTAAGTCACCTCCCCTACCCTGCCTCTTCTCCGCCTCCACTCTTTGGTGCTATTGCTCAGATAGGAACATTCCTACATGGCCTCCATGATGTGCCACAAACATTTCATGAGAGCAAGTGAAAGTCAGCATAGCTTCTCCTGCCCGTTATCCTTAATAAGGAAAATAATAAAGGTCAATGAGGTAAAAGCACATGGCAGGTTCTGGAAGGTCGGAAACCATGTTACCCTCCCTTCCCTCCCACCAGCAAGTTCGGGGTCTGCATCAGCACTTCCTCTGAGACACATCTGTCAATTTATTCTTGAAATCAGACTTAGCCCTCCTGCAAAAGCTACTTGTATAAAAATACTTTAGAAATTGGTTTAAAATTATATACATATATATATGTATGTATGTATATATATATATATATATATATATATATATATATTTATTTATTTATTTTACACACAGACCTAAAAGGAGAACAGTACTTAACAGCGTGAATATTATTTACTGGCAGGTGGGCAACGAGGCTGAGTTTCCCTCACAGCTCCGGAGAGGGGGCCCTGCCTCTGGAATAGTGTCATTCTGGGGAGGGACTGCTAATTCCAAATTCCAGGTCCAACCTGAGCCCTGAGCACTTCCATGGAAGACCCAAGGATGTTCCCAGTCTGAACAGAAGACAAAAGCCATCTCTGGCCCAAGAGAGATGACAAAACTCGATTTGGACTTAACTCAGAACTTTTGCTTCAGAGCCGGGATCTCTCTTGTATTAGTTGCCTTAAATAGGCGGCTTCCAAAAGCACAGTTCATTCCAATAAAAAGTCCCAGCTTTTCAGAGGGGAAAAGCTACCTATCTTCTCCTTTCCCGCATACTGGACCATCTCTTGTTTCCCTCCTCTCTCCTTCTTGGGTGTTAAGAACTCACCAGTATGGTGACCAGAGTCCTGGTTTGCCCAGAACTACTCGGTTTCCTGAGATGCCAAAACCAGGACAGTCCTAGGCAAACTGGGACATCTGGTCATCCTATCCAGACAAGGACTAATGCCCAGTGGTTTCGGAAACCCAAGTTGTGGAGCCCACCCTCTGGTTCCCTCTCCTGGAATGTCCTTTGCCTTCTCTATTCTCCTAGGAGGTAAGGGACAGGCAAGAAATAAGAAAGACAGGAGTTGGGAGGAGGGGGACATAGTCTAACCCCAAAGCTGAGCAGGGTTCTGCTGTTAAACCCCCACTGGTTGCCTGGGGTGACCACAGCAGCTGTCCTAAGGCATGCGGTCTCTATCTCTGGCTGGACTCTTGGTCAGCTCAGAACAAGGAGATGGGGTAGGATGGAGAACAGGAAAGCTAATTACACACTTTAAAACTCCCTCACCTTGTCACCCACAAAGGGAGGGATCAAGGGAAAGGAAGACAATTAATTTTATCTTAGACCGAAGGGAATAGAAAAATAGGTCAAGTGGGCATGAATTTTCCCCCCTTAAAGCTTCCAGAGAGAACAGAGAATACAGAACATCTGAGGGTTGCCTTTAAGGGTGCCACACTCAGATTAACGAATCCAAAGTGGCCAGTCATGGAGGGGCCCTTTGCTCCCACTCCTACCCAGAGAACATGATTTCTAGCCAAAGTTTCCAGAAAAGACCATTAGGGGGAAAAGTGCTCTCCAACATTACAGCTCATGTATTTTAGAGCTTCTGCGTGCCAGATACTGACTTGAGCATTTACCATGTGTGAACCCGCTTAACCTCCCCAGGAGTCCTCCGAGGCAGATGCTATCAGAAGCGGTATCTTCATCTTGCACACTAAGGCTCTGATGCCCAAAACAGCCTGGCCGGGGAGTCACTCGAACCTGGGTCTGGCCAGTCCAGAGCACAGAATGCTTTCCTTCTCCTCTGTCATATTTCATAGCACCACACTGATCCTTCCCAAAGAGCTGAGTTAGCATTCTCCAAAATGTATTAACTGTGGGGCTTTTGGGCTTTGACGATCTCTGGATTGAACCCACTTTCCCGGTGGTGCCTTCCATTGTTGAGGGAGTACATATGTGTGCTTGCTACTGGGGGCCAGTGGGGGGTATATAAGCCCCAAGCACCCAATAGACATCCCCCCAAGCCCCTGAAGGAAGACTTCACTTTCAAGGGCCCACTGCTCCCCAACTTCTCAAGCACTGTAACTTCAGAGACCTTCTTTGGTCTGATAACCTCAAGCACACATACCCTTCCTTGCCCCCCCATCTCCTGTACCTAAAACCCACTGAAAACCTAAAATGTTGGCATAAGGGCAGAGCAGATCTATATGATGGGCAAATGGGTGGCGAGAGGCTTTTTCACTCACTGGGAGAACATTTATGGAGCACTTACTTTGTGCCAGGTATGGTAGGGTTGCGGTGGGGAACAAGGGTGACAAGCATGAGTGCCACGGCCCCAGAGCTTGACTTTTTACTGTGAATGGCAGAACCAACACGCTCCAAGCAAGAGAGCCCCTTTCCCCACTCCAGAGACCCCCTTCCTCGCTCTTCCCCATTTCTCTGACTGGTACTTAATTCTACCATTCCAGCACTGCCTACACATACCCACAATCCTTCACCTAAACCCTAGAAGCCAGACGTGCTTTGGAGTTTAGAATTTGGTGCTTTTAAAGGGATAACCAGGATAGGAACGTAAAATGGGCACAGCCACTTTGAGAAAATGGTTTGGTGGTCTCTTATAAAGTTAAACATATACTTACCGCACACCCCAGCAATCTGACTCCTGGGTGTTTACTTACGCAAGAGAAATGGAATGTATGTTCCCAATGTTCCCACTAAAACCCGTCTGCCAATGTTTATAGAGGCTCTAGTCACAATCGCCCAACCTGGACACATCCCAAATGTCTTTCAACTGGGAAATGGATGAACAGACTGTGGTCCAGCCATCCCATGGAATATTACTCAGCACTAAAAAGAAACGAACTACTCATACACACAACAACATGAATGGATCACAAATGGCTGCAGGAAAGAAGCAAGGCTCCAAACGCTACATACAGTATGATTCTATTTATATGACCTCCTGGAAAAGGCAGAAACATAAGGATGGAGAACAGATCAGTGCTTGCAAGGGTCTAGGGTAGTGCTGACTCAGAAAGCACTACGAGATATCCTGGGATGATGAAACTGCTCAATCTTTTTTTTTTTTTTAAATTTCACTTTTAGGGGACACCTGGGTGTCTCACCCGGTTAAGTATCTGCCTTCAGCTCAGGTCATGAACCCAGCATCCTGGGATCAAGCCCCGCCGCATTGGGCTCCGTGCTCAACAGGGAGCCTGCTTCTCCCTCTCCCTCTGCCTGCCTGTCTGCCTAGTTGTGATTTCTCTCACTCTCTGTCAAGTAAATAAAATCTTTAAAAAAATTTTTTTTACTTTTAAGTAATCTCTCCACCCAACATGGGGCTCAAATCCACAACCCCGAGATCAAGAGTCGCACACTCCACCGACTCAGCCAGCTAGGCACCCTGAAACCATTCCCTATCTTGATTTTGATAGGGGTTATGCTACTGCATATGTCTGTCTGTCATATGCATATGCATACTGCATATGCACGTGTCTGTCAAAACTCAACAGTACTGGGCGCCTGGGTGGCTCAGTTGGTTAAGCGACTGCCTTCGGCTCAGGTCATGATCCTGGAGTCCCGGGATCGAGTCCCGCATCGGGCTCCCTGCTCGGCGGGGAGTCTGCCTCTCCCTCTGACTCTCCCCCTCTCATGCTCTCTGTCTCTCATTCACTCTCTCGCAAATAAATAAAAAATTAAAAAAAAAAAACAAACTCAACAGTACTGTATGCAAAAAGGGTGAATTTTGCTATCAGTAATTTATACCTCAATAAACCTGATCTTGGAGAAAAAGAAGAAAAAGGTCCCAGGATGAATCTATGATATGACCTGGCTACTCCCAGTGGAACCCACAGACCACAGCAGGGGCAATCCCTAGGAGCCTGGTGGAAAGGCAAAACCCCGGGCCCCACCCCAAAACTGCTGGGCCAGAATCACCATTTTAACAAGACAATCCTCACACACATGAAAGTTTGGGAGACATTACAAGACATACATAACACTCCCAATGGGGAGCTGGAGCAGCACCCCATAATCAAGCATATCAAACATTTCTGCATCAAAACACACCAAAACGCACACCATGTGGGATAAATTAAGACTGTATGTAAAGACTATAAACTCAGGTCAATTCAAGGTAGGATTTTACCCCTATATGATTTGATGTTTTGGTTTTCAGAGCTTTTGGGGTTTGGAGATTACAGAGGAGGGGCGGCACCTTTGTGGGGGAAAAAAATCCCAATGGAAAAGCCATGCTAACTCTTACTTCTCAGAATTCTGCTCTTCTGGAATTACCAGCCATCCAGGTCTAGCAGAGGTATCATGGGGTCATACTGTCTTGCCTTCTACGGTAGTATCTTCTAGCACATTCTATTTCGCAGGACCAGTGGAGGCTGATAACATGCTCCAACTTCTCCCAGGGCTCCCTCTGGTTCCCATACAGAACATTCCTCTTTTAAAAAGCTGGGGAACACCAATCGGCCAATGTCCATAGGTTACCTGGTGTGATGGGACTCGGCCCCTTGTTGAGATTGCCAAAGACACAGGTGAAAAGCTGGAATCCTGCATGCAATTCAGGAGACCGAGTGTGACAGCACACAGATCTGGGTCTGCGGCTCTTGCAATGGCCCCAATTCCTACATCGTGCTCAGTGGGAGATCTGCTGGCATCAGCTCGACTGGGGGAAGATGATATTCACATTGGCGTTTGGTAGCATATCAGAAGGAGTGAGTGGCATTAAGTGGGGGGCTCTGGTAAGGTTGACAGATGCGCCTTATTGAGCTGACAGATTTGAGCTCCTTAGAAGCCAGCACCATCACGGCCGCACTGAAATCAGACTCCCGATCAACGAAAACATGGAACCAAGGCGTGTGGTCAAGACGGCCTGCTGCCCAGCATACTCCAAGAGAAAAAGGCAGCAATGTAAATCTGAACATCAAAGACTTCCATTTGGGTTTTCTTGCTTCAGAAGACAAAACTAAAAGGAAGGAGAACCCTTAATTCTCATGGCTGGCTGCAGGCTTGAAGGCGCCGCAAGAATAGGGTGCAAAAGGGTAAAAGGCATCGCAGTGACAAAGTGCCTGAGGGCATGGAGACCGGAAGGCTGCACCCTCCTCCAGCGTGCCATGCTGGAATTTGCATTTGGAAGTAACACCCTTAGGCCCTATGAGCATACAGCCAAGTTCACGGAACACTCGCGCACTCCTCCACGAGACAGCGAAGAAGGTGCTTTCCATAGTCAGCTGCACCCTTAGTGGATGCCTTTTCCAAATACACGCCCTGTTACACATGCATCCAAGAATGGCAGGGGCAGTTACATTCCTATGTACAGACCCAAGAGAAATGTTAAAAAAAAAAAAAAAAAGTGCAGCCAAAGACATGTACAAGAACGTTCCTAACGACACAATCTGGAGACTACCCAAATGGCCCTCACAAGCAGAGGGGACAAGTACATTGGGGTAGAGTGACACAGTAAAATGCCACAAAGCAACGAGAAGGAGCAACCTACAACCACTTGCAGCAACCTGGATGAATCTCACAGGCGTGCCGTTGAGCAAAAGAAGCCAAACACAGTAACACAGCCTGCGACTCCATTGACAGGAAGTCCAAATGGAGGAAAATGAACCTGTGGGCTTAGAAGTCAGGGTAGTGGCTAGCTCTGTGGTGTGAGTGGTGGGGAGGGGCCCTGAGGGGGGCTTCTGGGGGGCTGGTCACATCCTTTTCTCGTCCTGGTACTGTTTGCAATGGTTGTGGTCACTTTGTGAACACATATTAAACTAGACTTAACTTAGGTATTTTGTATCCATATATTAGACTTTATTCTAAAAGTTCAGAATAAGTACTGAAAGACATTATTTTAAAGGGCAGAAGTGTTTGGATACAGAAGCCAACATCTGCCCTGGTACCCTGGCTCATCAGCATTTCCACAGTCCATCTCTTTGCACTGGTCCCGAGTCCCTTATCCAGCGGCCCCCACCCAGTTCTCTGTCCCCTCTCCTCTCATCCCCCCAGCCCCCCAGAAATCTCAGACCTGGATTACCCTGCTTGGTGACAGATTGGGGGGATGGAGAGCTTTCCCTTCCAGAGTGGGGCTGTATAATGTGTTTGCTGCCTCGGGCCAAAAAGAGAATAAAAACTGTCTGCAGAGAACAAAATGCACAAACTCATCACAAAGCAAGAAAGCCAAAGAAAACCTAAAGTACAAATGGAATGCTCCCAAATCACCTGCATCCCTCCCCAGAGATCCTTCCTTCTGAGGGGTCCCTGGCAATCCCCTCCCTCTCCAACAGCTCTCTGATCTGCAGGATTCAGTCTGGACGGGGTGAGCTGAGGACACATTAGGACTCCCACCTCCTTCCTTTCCTCTTAGAAGACTCCAAATCCAGGCTCCAGAAGGCGATCTAAAGCCATTTTCAACATGGAAACCTGAGAGCCCAGTGATTCCCTCCTGAACACCCCTGGAGTTATTTGAGCATGCACACATTGACACCTTGCCACCCTCCAAGCCCCCACCACTCCCGGGGCGGAGGATGGGGAGGCAGGCAGAGTGATCACAAGACCCCTGAGCATTTCAGTGGGTCTTCAGGAGGTTTGAACTTGGGAGGCAAAGACCGGGCTCCTGGTTCATGCACCAATCAAGATGACATCGTGCTTAGGGGTGTGCCCCTCCAGAAAGACCCCAGCTGAACCTCCTAATTTTCACCACCCTCAAAGTAGACTGTTCACACACTCCAAAACCTTAGAGCCCTCTTACAATTTCAGCACCCAGAAGCCAAAAGCTTGCCCAATTTTGAGTTCCCCTAAAAATGAATCCACCAGCCACAGAGCTCCTCAAATAAGCAACCCCAGGATCACCTGGGGCCCAGTCCTGTTGAGTATGTAACAGTGGAAACCAAACACAAAGGAGTGGGGGCTCATTGCGGAGCCCCAGGGGCCCATCCAGCCCCGTTCATTTGTACACGGAGGGCAGCCAGTTGGAACCAAGCCGAGGAGCAGCATATTTGGGAATGGTACAGTGGCCAGTCAGCCTGGGGAGCAGGGTGCGTCCCCCCACTTGGAATCTGGGTCATGCTTAGATAACTGTTAGAAAGCCCGACTAATTACCCATCCTTGCCTGCCTACATCTCAACAGATGTTAAGCCCTCCTCAAGGTTTATTTCAAGCAGGCACAGATTTAAAGAAACACAAGGGGATCTGCATTTTGATAGCATCTCAATAGAGGAAAATGTGGTCTTCACCCTCTTCCTCTGGATCTTTGATTTAAAAAAAAAAGAAGGCATTTACCTGCCTGGAGGTGTCCACATGGAGGCTGATTCTCCTGGTGTCCCCTCCCGGTTCCCTAGGGTGGGAGAAGCCGAATCCAACCCAAGGCCTGACACCGTACCTAGGAAGGACCTGCCACCTCATTTCCTCTTGCCCTGTCTTCCTTATTGAAAGAGTCCATCTGGGTCTTCCAGGTCAGGGCCCCAGATGGCGCAAATGGGATGTTTTCTACACCCCAACCGATGATGAGGTCCCCGGGCAGGGGGGAACGAACGAAATGGGACCGGCAGACATAGGGGAGAATAAGTGCCCCCAACCCACCACTGCTTTTCCCAGATTGGGGCCAGTGGCGCACCCGGGGATATGAGCTCTGGCCAGTGCTAGCCCCTCCGTGTGAAGGCCACGTGTTCTTCCCACTGGCTCTTGGCCCCGGGAACCCCTAAGTGCCCTGCCCTAAGAGAGCGGGCCCCCTCTTCGGGGAAGGCAGGGGTGGAGAAGCCAGTGAGCTGGGTTCGGGCTCCAGCTCTGGAGGCTCCCGTGCATTCCAGTGAGGGCCACCTAAGGAAGCCCAGCCAAAGCCCCCACGGTTCTCCTGCCCTGGCCAGAGAGAGAGCCCAGGCCCCGGCCGGGTCCATGCTCATTTGGGAAAACTCTGACCCATCCAGAACTAGCTCTGAAACTCCCACCCAGGCCCCTGTTACGACCCCAGGGCCCAGCCCTCATTCTGGAATCGGTCCTTAGGAGGAATCCACTCCCCCGGCTCCCCCATCCCAAGCCTCCACGGTAGCTCAACCCAGCTCGGGGTGGAGAGATTCTCCACACTCCTCCCCGGTGCCCCCTCTCCCAGCCCCTGGAAGACCCCCCCACCTCCCATCAACCCCCGGGTCTCTCTCCCAGCCTGGAAGAGGGGAAGCGGAGGGAGGAGGGGAGGCGCAGCTGCCGGGGTTCGCTGCCGGGTTCGGGCAAAGGATATGGCCATTCGGTGATCTTTTTGGCGTATTTTCTCACCACGTTGTCCTCGCTGAAGAGGAATAGAGACCGGTTGACCGTGAGGCAGTTCTGTCGGACGGGGATGGGGTTGTAGAGGGCCATGGTCCGCGCTCTCTGCGCCATTGACTGCTTGTACATCCTTTGCGCCCCGGGCTGCCCGCCCTGCCGGCTGCCCCCGGCTCCTCGCCCGCCTCCGGCGCCCACGACCACCCCGGCGGCTGCCCCGGAGCCTCCTCCCCCGTAGCGGGCCGGCATCTCGTCTCCGAAGCGGGCCATTCTGCAAAGAGCAAAGGGCTCCGGGTTACGCTGCGGCGAACGATGCGGAAGACGCCGCCGCCGCCGCCGCTGCCGATGCCGATGCTGCCGGGGCTGCCGGGGCTGTCAAGACGGCGGCTGGAGCTGCGACTGCGGAGACGCTCCACGGCCCAGCCCATCGGGCGGCGGCGGCTCGGCGCCTCGGGTCGGGGGCTCACAAGGCGGCTGCCCGGCCCCAGCCGGGGAGAGCGGCTCGGGACATCTTCCTGGCTGACCCCGGAGAAGGAGGGGCGGAGGAGGGTGCGGGGGCGGGGCGCGGGGGCCAGGGAGGGGGAGGGGAGAGGGAAGCGAGGCAAAAAATAACCGAGGAAGGAATCCAGGCAATCCCCAGTCCACCCACTCCGGAAAAAAAAAAAAAAAAAGAAAAAAGACAGTTAAAAAAAAAAAAAAACGCACACCCCCTTTAAGACGCGAACGGTTTGCAAAGGACGCCCCCCCGGGACGCAGTGGAAGCTTCAGATTCCTCCGAGGTCCGGGTCAGGCTGGCATCTTGCAAAAGGAGTGCGCTCGGCCCATTAGAAAAAAAATCTTTATTGAAAAAATAAAAATAAAAACCAGGTCTTGGCAGGGGGGAGGGCAGCCCCCCCAATTTAAAAAAATCCCCCTTTCTGTTTTGCTTGAGTTCCTAGACCTTAAAAAGGCTGAAAGATCTGTAGCCAAAAAATAAAATTAAATGAAAAAGAATATTAACGGGAAAGGAAAGAAGGGGAGGGGGAGGGAAACGCTCCGGGGGGCTCTTTTAAGGAGTCCTGAAGCCGCAGGGTCCGGGTGATTTTTTTTTTTTTTTTCCTTCCTGAATCACCAGCGGCTCTCTTCTGCTCACGAAGGAGTGTGAGTGTGCGTGTGCGCACAGCCTTTCGCTCAACCGTGCCTCATCTTGGGGTTAAATTGCAGCAATGAAATCCTGAAAATTCCCAACAGGGGAAAAAGAGAGAGAGGGAGAGAGAGGTATGCGCCGTTCGCTTAGCCACTCAGTAGCTGCTCCCGGATGCTGCAATGCCTAGCGTTCCCCCCACCCCCCAATGCCGCCTCCTCCTCCTTCTCCTCTAGGTTTTGCTAAAATAAGACTGGTGTGGAGGGGTGGGGGAAGAGAAAGGAAGAAGGAAAATGGGCTCAAAGGTCTAAACCACTGGCCAGCGAAGCTCCAAAGAGGAGCGATTGATGAGTTTAACGGGAGAAAGACCCACCCAGAATGTCGACACATGATGGCCCGCGACCAATCGCGGAGCTGCGAGGGGACCTGGCTCAGCGGAGTTTGTGGGGGAGAAGAGGGGAGAGCCGGATGGTCGGGAGGCAGGGGGGAAGTTGGGACGACAGATTCCTGCTCCCCTGGGAGGAAACCTTGTTTTCCAATGGGTTCCATTTCGGTTGCAGACAACCGGACACTCTCAGCAGCTTGCAAGGAGTACGTTAGGAGGAAGAAACTTAATGATAAAAAGAGAAGGAGATTCGTGTCCAGGGGTGCAATTCGTCTCTAAACAAATCTGGTCCGTTTAGCAAAAGACACATTTTTGAGGAGAACGATTTGGGGGCGCACATCTGTCAAAGTTTCAAGTCACAGAGTCCCTGAAAGCTGGAATAAAAGGCTCAGCTTCTTTTCGAAAAGACTCCAGAGGTGGCAAATCTTAACTGCTAGAGGCAGATAACTAAACCAGATCCTAGTGGGCTGGATAGGGGTTCTGGGTGGTATACTTGGCACGGTGTTCACTTCCCTCCAGAACCACTGAAGTTTATTTCCCATTCTCCTTTTTATATTGTGAAGTTGAATAAACACACAGAAAAATGCCTAAAGCATAAATGTACAGTTGAAGACTTTGCTGTGAAACCAACGTTCTTGAAACTAACACTCAGGTCCAGGGCTACAAATGGGACATTGCCAGCTTCCCAGAAACACACACACAGGTCTTCTTCTCCCTGCAATAATCACTATTCTGACGTTATACTATTAATAACCTTGCTTTTCTTTTCTTTTTAAAGATTTTATTTATTTATTTGAGACAGAGAGAATGAGAGACAGAGAGCATGAGAGGGAGGAGGGTCAGAGGGAGAAGCAGACTCCCTGCCGAGCAGGGAGCCCGATGCGGGACTCGATCCAGGGACTCCAGGATCATGACCTGAGCCGAAGGCAGCCGCTCAACCAACTGAGCCACCCAGGCGCCCCAATAACCTTGCTTTTCTTTATACTTTTCCTACCTTATTGTGCATTCCCAAACAGTACAGTTCTACTTGGCATCTTTTTGGATTCTTACATAAATGGAATCATACAGTATATATCCTGTAATGTCTGGCTTCTTTGGTCCAACATCATGTCTTTAAGATTCATCTGTTGTCACGTGTAGCTGTGATTGATTCACTTTCACTGCTACATAGTATTCCACTGAAAGAGTATGCCACAATTTGTTTATCCATTATCCCCTTGATGGACATTTGGATTGTTTCCAGTTGGGGCTTTAAACATTCCTGCCTCAAATACTCTGTGCCTATGAGCATGCATTTCTGTAGGAATAGCCCTAAGAATGGAATTTCTGGGTCCCAGGGTATGCCTATCTTCAGGTTTGTAAAATGGCACCAAACTGTATTCCAAAGTGGATGTACCAAGAAACCACTGAATTTTTAGAAAGCCATGTATAGACTTGGAAGGCAGGGGTGAGGGTAGGGGTTGGGGAACAGGATGAAGAAGGCAAATATTTTTTTAAGCCTTAGCTAGTTGAATTTGAGTTGATCCCCCGACCCCCATCAGTATTTGAGTTCTTTGGAACATTCTAGAAAAGATACATCTTTATATAAATTCCCCATTCTGTGCCTGTGAGTCATCCTTTACAGGTTGCTTATAGCATTTTCAAGATTTTCTAACTTGTCAAAGTATGGACAAAATGATAAAACCAAGAGCAACTAGAGTTGCAAGGAGATAGGGCATACAGGATTCTCGACAAATAGTAATGATTTTTGTACTTGATGTTGCTTCATATCTCGAGAGAAAATAATAGCCAATGGGAAACAAGAAGTAATCCCAGGTGCATGGATGCCAAAGGCCAGTCATGTAAGAAGGTCGTGCAAAGCAAACTTACAATAACTTGTTTTTATGGACTTTCCTGAGAAGACAGTTGAGTTTCCTGGCATAAGTGTTATCTACACAGATTTCTAAAGACCCCGGAGTTTTTCAAGAAAGAGTAACCTCTCATTGGTAAAGTCCTTATCAAGGTAAAGATTCTATGGAGTCTTCATAGAAGCCCCTTTTTACAGGTGAAAACACTGAGGCTGAGAAAAGTTTAAAAACTTACCCAGGGGGCGCCTGCGTGGCTCAGTTGGTTAAGCATCTGCCTTCAGCTCAGGTCATGATCTCAGGGTCCTGGGATCGAGCCCTGCATTGGGCTCCCTGCTCAGCCAAGAGTCTGCTTCCCCCTCTCCCTCGGCCTGTCTCCCCCCTCTTATGTACTCTCTCTCTCTCTGAAATAAATAATTAAAATCTTAAAAAAAAATAAAAATAAAAACAAAAACTTACCCAGGTCACTGACATGAATCTGAAACCACGTCTGACTTGTACTCTGTTAGGCAGGTGTAATCTGGTACAACCGCTTTGGAAAACTGGCCATTTCTACCAATATTGAACATTTGAATATCCCGTGGTCCAGCATTGGCACTCTTGGGTATATGCCCAGGGGGAATGAGGACATATGTCTACTGAAAGACACACCCTAGAATGTGAATAGCAGCACATTTGTAGTAGCTAAAAACTGGAGACTTCTCAAATGCCTATCAATAGAAAATGGATAAATGCACTGTGGAACATTCATACGTGCAGCAGTGAGAATGGATGATCCCCAGCTACACACAAATGCATGGGCCAATCTCACAATCATGATGCTGAGCCAAAAAAGCCAGACACATAGTAGAACATAGTGTATAATTCCTATTATATACAGTTCATACATGGGGAAATGAAAAGATATATGCACCTCTATGTTCTTTGCAGCATTATTTACAATAGCGGAGATATGGAAGCAACCAAGTGTCCATCAATAGATGAATGGATAAGGAGGGGGTGGTATATATATATATACACACACACACACACACACTGGAATTATACATCTATGAGTTATGCAATTTTCTGTGTGTGCTATACTTCAAAAGAAAATGTTTGTAATGCTTCTGAATGTAGATCCCAAGTGGCACCACTTGTCATGGTGACCTGTAATTCTCATTGTGTATTTTGACTGTGAAGTCCCTACAACAAACACTGGTCTTTTTTTCTTTTTTTTTAAACTAGAAGACAAAGAGTGGTCCTCCAGAATGCTCTAACCCATGCTTCGACAGCAGACAAGCCAGCTGCATATCAGAACCACCTGCAAAGTGTTGTAAAATTCAGACTCCTGGGCCCTCCCCTCTACCTGAATTCTCATTCAGCAAGTCCTTGGGGGTATAGCCAGGTTTGGCAATCACTACTCTGGAAGGGGCAAACTTACCATCCCTATCTTGGCATTCTCTAGAGTTATCAAGGGGGCATTGTTGGCATTTTTGGTGGAAAAATTCTTGTTGTTCGGGGCTGTCCTTTGCATTGTGGGCTGTTTAGTATGTCTGGCACATGCTCATTAAGTGTCAGTGGTACCCCCAATCTTGTGACAAGCAAAGATATCCACACACATTTCCAAATGCTTCCCACCAAAGTGGCAGAAGAGTCTACACTTTCCTCTCATCAAATGGCATTCCCAAAGCTCACCTATGAAGTTTGATGTGGCTGAGTATACCTCTTCCTCCTCAGAATCTTCCCAAGTTCTCCAACCCCCTCAATTGCTCAATCACCCTTTTCTGGAAAGAACTCAACTCAGGCACCCTAAAGTGTGACAGTGCTCCAAGTTCACTATCCTCATGGATTCACTTTACAGAGAACAAAATAATTCATTTAACCAAAAGAATGAATCTCTAATATTAGAATCTTACTATCACCTAGCAAATGGGGATGGATGGGCAAGAAATCTTCATAGGCCCCTCAAATAACTGTAGTAGGTAGTACCTTGCTCTCCATTAATCCAAATTACTAATGTTGACCAGGTAGAACGATATATAATCTCATTAGCATCATAGATAAAAGCAGTTTAATAGCAGGCCTCCAGAAATCAGTCTCAGCCATTGGTTCTAATCTTTAACACATCTGCCAGCTGGAGGTTTAATTTATCAATCAGCAGCAGCATTACCATACTGGCTTTGAGAATGTTATTCAATTGAACAGGGCTAGCATCTCTGAAATAAGTGCCCCAAATAAATAACTGCAAATCGCATTCGTTTGGCTGCTAAAACAATTACCAGCTAATCCAGTCATGTTGAGTTGCAAAAATGGATCAGCCAAAAGACATTTGGTCTCTGCCTTCTGGTCTGGATACCAGTCAGGGAATGAGTACCAAGATCTTTGGGAGATAGAGGGTATAAATGACAAAAAACAAATCCTATAATCCAGACATTTGTGGGTCATGATGTAGGCAGAGTGAATCCAGAGATGGAATGTGGCCGTCACTCCAGACATGACATTACAGAGCATGACTGTCCTACAAATTCCTAAAAACAAATGAGGCAGAGCCTAATTCTGCTCGCAGACCTGTGTTCAAATCCTAGCTCTGGCTATAGTGCTTCCTAGCTGTGTGTTTTTGGAAAAGCTCATAGCCTCTCTGAACTACAGCTTCCTTGTGTGTAAAAAGAAGACAAATCTCCTTACCCCACAGGTTGCTGTAAGGATTAATTAAGATCAAGCAGCTAAGCACTTAGAACAATGACTGGCACACAATAAGCAGTCAAGAAATGGTAAATAGATGTTTAAATCACCACCATCTGGAAAGATATTCCATGTTCATGGATAGGAAAACTCAATATAATCAAGATGCCAGTCCTTCCCAACTTGATCTCTAGATTCCATACAATCCCAATCAAAATTGCAGCAAGTCAAGCTCAGTGGGGAGTCTGCTTAAGGATTTTCTCTCTCCCTCTCCCTCTGCTCCCCCTCAAATAAATAAAATCTTTTTTAAAAAATTGCAGCAAGTTATCTTGTGTATATTGAATAACTGATTCTAAAGATTGTCCAGAGAGGCAAAAGACCCAGAATAGCCAACACAAACAATGTTGAGGGAGAAGAACAAAGTTGGAAGACTGATGCTACCCAACTTCAAGACTTACTATAAAGCCACAGTAATCAAGACTGTATAATATTGGCAAAAGAATAGAGAAATAGATCAATGGAACAGAAGAGAGAGCTCAGAAATAGATCAACTGATCTTTGACAAAGGAGCAAAGGAAATACGAGGAAAACCTGTCTTTTCAATGAATAGTGCTGGAACAACTGGACATCCACATCCACAAAATGAAAGAAATCTAAACGCAGATCTTATGCTCTTCATATAAATTAAAATGGATCACAGACTAAATATAAAACACAAAACTAAAACCCCTAAAAGATGACATAGGAGAAAATCTAGATGACCTTGGAATGAATTAAAAAGGTGAACTTCATTAAAATTAAAACTCTCTGCTCTGCAAAAACACTGTCAAGAGAATAGAAGACAAGCCGCAGACGAGGAGAAAATATTTGCAAAGATATGTCTGATAAAGGACTGTTATCTAAAATATACAAAGAATTCTTAAAACTCAACAATAAGAACGAGAACCTAATTTTTAAATGAGCCAAAGACCTTAACGGACACCTTAACAAAGACACACAGATGGCAAACAAGCATATGAAAAGATTCCCCACATCATATGTCATCAGGGAAATGCAAATTAAAACAAGGAGATACCCCTACACACCTGTTAGAGTGGCCCAAATCCGGAACACTGACAACACCAAATGCTGGTGAGAATGTGGAGCAACAGGACTCTCATTCACTGCTGGTGGGAATGCAAAATGGTGCAGCCACTCTGGAGGACAGCTTAGTGGTTTCTTACAAAACTCAACTTACTCTTACCATAGGATCCAGCAATGGCACTCTTAGGTATTTACCCAAAGGATTTGAAGACTTCTATCCACACAAAACCCTGCACATGGATGCCAATAAGCAACTTTATTCATAATTGCCAACACTTGGAAGCAACCAAGGTGTCCTTCAGTAGGTGAATGGATAAACTGTGGGACAACCAGAAGATGGAATATTATTCAGTGCTAAAAAGAAATGAGCTCTCAATAAATGAGAAGACATGGGGAAACTTCAATGTGTATTACTAAGTTCAAGAAGCCAATATGAACAAGCTGCACACTGCATGATTGCAAGCATATGACATTCTGGAAGAGGCAAAACAATAGAGACAGTAAAAAGATCACTGGTTGCCAGGGTTAGGAGAGAAGTAGAGATGAATAGATGGAGCACAGAGGATTTTTAGGGCGGTGAAACTACTCTGAGACTATAATAATGGATCATGTCATTACACATTTCTCGAAATCCACAAAATATACAACATGAAGAGTGAGCCCTAATGTAAACTATGGACTCTGGGTGATAATGGTGCGTCTGTGCATGTTCATCAGTTGGAACAAGTGTACCTTCTGCTGGGGACGTGGATAATGGGGGAGGCTGTGTGTGTGCAGGGTAGGGGGTGGGTATATGGGAAATCCCTGTACCTTCCACTCCATTTGGCTGTGAATTTAAAACTGCTCCAAAAAAAATAAAGTCTATTTTAAAAAATCACCATAAGTCAACTTTCCATACCTGGGATCCGAGTCTGTGAATGTCGTTGACATTCTGTGAATGTCATTGATACTGATTTCAGTATCGGGTTATTTTTATTTTTTTAAACAAACTTTATTTTGGAAGAATTTCGGATCTACCAAAGCTTGAAAAGATAGTACAAGAGAGTTACTATATGCCCTTCATCCAGCATCCCCTCATGTTAACATCTTACACAGCCCATAACTAAGAAACCAACACCGGTACAATGTGAGAAAGAGAGCGGGTGCGCATGCATGTGAGCACAAGCAGAGAGAAGGGCAGAGAAGGGAGAAGCAGACTCCTTGCTGAGCAGGGAGCCAGATGTAGGACTCAATCCCAGGACCCTGAGATCATGATCGGAGCTGACATCAGACACTTAACTGACTAAGCCACCCAGGCACCCAGGTAGGATTCTATTAACTGATCCCTAACTTCGCTCAAATGTCACTAGTTTTTCCACCAATAACCTTTCCTGTTTGGAGATCCCAACCAGGATGCCACATGCTGTTGAGTCATCTGGTCTCCCTACTCCTCTTTCTTTGTGATGGTTTCTTTCCTTGTTTCTCACAGTCTTGATAATTTGTAGGAGTACCCACTCAGGTATTTTGTAGAATGCCCCTCAGTTTGGGTTTGTCTGCTATTTGCTCATGATTAGACTGGGAGACTCATGGGAATCAGATTGCCGGCTGTCTATATGGCTCTGGACTCAGGAAAGAAATTGCAAAAGGGACACATATTTGGGGGTTGTCATGGGTTGAGTGGTGGTCCCTAAAGATATGTCCACATCCTGATTTCCAAAACCCAAAAATGTGATCTTATTTGGAAAAAATTATCTCCGCAGATGCAATCAAGTTAAAGGAATTTGACATGAGCTTTAAGCTACCTATTTTGTAGTAAATACGGCAGCTCCAGCAAACTAGCACCAGGACCGTCAGTATGAATGCCTTGGAAGTGGGTGGAATAATTTTGGACTACAGACCCAGAGAGGGTTGAGGCCTTAGGAAGGGTTCCTGAGAAAGGCTGACATTTGAAGACAGAGCAGAGAAACAGAAACCTCTAGTAGGGGCTGAGAAGTCACCATCAAGGAGGTAGGAGGAAAATGTGGTGGGTGATGCCACAGAAGCCCCAGGGATGGGGGGTCCAGTGGTAAATGTGGCCAAACATAAAGCCAGATAAGGACTGAAAAATACCACCATTGTTCTGCCACACATATGATAAAGGCATTAAGGTCATGGTTTTTCAAATGAATTATTCTTTTTTGATAGTAAAATATGCTTCACATAGAATTGACCATCTGAACCATTTTTAAGTGCACAGGTCAGTGGCATTGGATATATTCACATTATTGTGCTACCATCCCCCCCCCCCATCCTTCTCCAGACCTCTTCCATCATCTCAGACAGAAACTTGTCCCCACTGGGAACACGAACACCCATCCCCCTCCCCCAGCCCCTGGCACCTGCCATTCTAGTTTCTGTCTCTATGGATTTGACTCCTCTAGGGACCTCTTATAAAGTAGGATCATACAGTATTTGTCCTTCTATGACTAGCTTATCTCACTTAGCAAAATGTCCTTGTTTTGTCCATGTTATGGCATATGCCAAAATTTCTTTCTTTTTGAAGACTGAATAATAGCTCATTGTATGGTTGTACCATTTCTGTCTATCCATTCATCTGTCAGTGGACACTTGGGCTGCCTTCTACTTTTCGGTTACTGTGAACAATTCTCCTATGAACATGGGTATACGAATCTCTTTGAGTCCCTGCTTTCAACTCTTTGAGGTGTATTCCCCATCCCAAGTGGGATGCTGGAGCATATGGTAATTTTATGTTTCATATTTTGAAGAATCACCATATTGTTTTCCACAGTGACTGGAGAGTCCTTCGCTTTTTAGAAGTATTAAAATATTTACAGATGAGATCATGTGATGTCTGAGGTTTGCTTTATCATAACCCTGGGTTATGTTAAAGCAAATTAAAGGTTTGTTTTAATTTGCAAGTAAGATTATGTTAAAAGTTTAGATACAGTATCATAAGATGAGCCATGAGTTGATAATGATTAAAGATGGATGTAAGAATATAGTAGGCTATCATTCTAGTCTCTCTTCTTTTGTATATGTTTGAACTTTTCCGAAAGGAAAAATACTCTTCTTATCAACTACTTGAAGTATTCTTGATTCACATTGCGACGGGAACCTCACACTTAATTATGGAAACAAAAGTACTCAAGCTTACTATATTCTCAGGCAATTACAAATTATATTCAGCATCTAACCCCTCTGTAAGTCAGGAGCTTGATTAAATGCTTACTTATATATTCATGTGTATCCTGAGACGGTAGCAAAGGGAAATTTAATCAAATGAACCACATCTGCTTAGGGAAACCCCGTCTTGTTTTTTCTGGACTGAGAGCTGAGCTAGGTCCCCTCAATTTGAAAAACAACAAGTTCTACCACATCTGGAGATAAAGTCACAGATGACAGAGCCAAACATGCTACTTCACCTGCAACACTCGAGAAAAATGGCCAACCCTGTTGACCATTCATCCATGCAACAAATGTTTACTGGGCATCTATTCCATATCAGGCCCTTTGCCAGGCATCAAGGATACCTACAGCCATGAATAGAACAAATATGAAATTAATGTTTTAGGGCAGAGAAACCCGAAAAAGAAATGAGTGAACTTGGGTAGATCTAGCAAATGTCGGGTAGAGATCATCTTTAGAAGAAAAATGGAGCAGGTAGGGGTTCAGAAGAAGAGGAGGGGAGTTATTTTGGAAAGAGAGCTCTGAGAAGGTGGCGTTTAAGCTGAGACCCTTGGAAAGAAAGGAACAGAGGTGCAGACATCAGGGGAGGGTGGCTAGGCTGAGGAAACCTCAACAGCAAAGACCTGTGGGGATAGTGACTGGTGCGGATGGGAACGAAGGGAGACAGAATGAGCTAAGGGAGGTGACGGGGCCGACAGGGCTGTCATCCCATGTTGGACACTTACTGTTTTAAAATACACGTTTTAGGTGAAGCACACGACTCTTGATCTCAGGGTTGTGAGTTCAAGCCCCACCTTGGGTGTGGAGCCTACTTAAAAACAAACAAACAAATAAATAGAATAAAAATGCTCCCACTGCGGTGCCTGGGTGGCTCAGTCAGTTAAGCAGCTGCCTTCAGCTCAGGTCATGATCTCAGGGTCCTGGGACCGAGTCCCGCATCGGGCTCCCTGCTCAGTGGGGGGCCTGCTTCTCCCTCTCCCACTCCCCCTGCTTGTGTTCTCTCTCTCGCTGTGTCTCTGTTAAATAAATAAATAAAATCTTTAAAAAAAAATGCTCCCACTGCATTTCTCATGTACCCTCATTAAAGCACCTGACTTTTAAAAAATAAAAATAAAATATGTTTTATTATTATTCAGGTATGGTGAGGCCAACAGATCAGGAGCTGACTGCCGTCGAATAGAGAGCTCATTTTCCTCACAGATGCCAAGAGGATGGGGAACACCATGTCACCATGTCACTCGGGGCCACAGAGGGAAGCACCAGATTGTTCAGAGGGTAAAAGAGCAAAAGCAAAATGTGGGCAAGAGCCTCTGTTGTGGTTTCCTCAAGAAGGAAGAGGTGGAGTAGGGTAAGCAGGCTTAGGACTGGCTAGTTCGAATAACTTCAGGGCTCTGGGACATGAGGCTGCCCCTGGTTGTCTGGCACCTGGCCCCGGGGTGATCAGGGCAGGTGGATGGTGGCCCTGAGTGTGAAAGCCCCACAGAGGAGGTGGGGGGGTGGGCTCTGGATTGGTGGGCTTATATGTGAAACACACACTCACTGGTGAGTCCTTTACTATTTCAAATGATTGGTCATCCCTGAGATTAGCAATCAAAGTACCCAAAACACACAACCAATACTTTTAACTCACCTGAGACACTTTTCCTCCCACAGCAGGTCCCTTAAAATGTTTTGAGTTCTGGGACCTCAAGGGCCTGCCTATCCTGTTCACTGCTCCAGCCCTGGCAACCAAGAGAGGTCAAAATAGGACCCCATCGCCTCAAAAAAGGGAACAGGGCAAATTTCGTAGAAGTGCGGAATGTGAACTATCTTTATAAGAGAGAGACGGAATACGTGAACATTTAAAAACATTTGCTGGGATTTTTTTAAGAAGAAGCAAAGGATAAACCAGAGACCAAATACAAACAATGTCATAATAGGAAGAGAGAGGGACAGGGGCCGGGAACAGAGATGGGAGAAATCCGGTCCCGACATCTGATTAGAATCACGGCAGCTTTACTTCCCTTGGCAACATGGACTTACCCCCTTTTATTTTCTTCTGTTTTGACCAATGACTGAAAAAAAGAGCAGGAAACACGCACACAACAACAACAGAGAATGTGGTAAGAGTTAAGCGTGGCGACAACATGAATGGGAACACACACGTGTCTACAGGGTTACACGTAAATATATGCATACATCTGCGATGTCCTTCCATAGCTGTTCTGCCTTTTCTGTCACTGAGATGACAATAGCTAAATAATCTCACGTCCCATATGGCGCCCCGACTGTCACAAAGTTAACACGCTTAATGTTAAGGAGGGCTTGTGATGAAAAAGAAGAGCTTTCGAATTATGAGAAGGTAGGCGTGTCCTGGGTGTGGACAGCACCGCCCAGCCTGAACCTGACCACTTCAGTGCATGCAGGTCTGACTTCCCACTGCCAGGCCCCGGATGGGGGAAGGGGGGGTGGGGAGGCTCTTTCTGGCCACCGCAGTGTCCATGCAGCAGGCTGGGATGCTAGGAAATGAAAGCTCCTGGAAGCATCCTTCAACCTGTGATTGATGGAAGTTGGTGAATAAAGACCCCAGCTCCCTTGGTCCTAGGGTGCTGTAGCTCCGAGAAATGTGCTCTCTGCCGCCCACTAGAGGTTCCCACTGGTAACTGAGTACCAGTTGCTCCTGGTGATTTGCCTGATGGCATATCCAGAACTGGTTCTTCCCTTCTCTGCTCCTCGGCCAGTGTGTCCTGGGATCTGCCCCCAAAGCAGTTGAATCTCTGCTTCCAGATCTGCTTCTGCGGGGAACCCAAACTAAAACAACAGAGTTGGACAGAGTCTGTTACCTCTATCAAAATTTAGGGGCCAAAGGAAGCTCCTTCCTCCCTCCCTTCCTTCCTCTTTTCCTTCCTCCCACCCTCTCTTCTTTCATTCCTTCCTTCCTCTCCTCCTCCTTATTCCCCTTCTCATCTCTCTCTCTCTTTCTCTTTCTTCCTTCTTTCCTTCTACAAAAGTATTTAAGGGGCTTGTAGGATAAAAGTTGAATATAAATCAGGAACCCCTGATATATATGCTGCCCTAGCCCCATTGTATAATAGAAAACTCCCAGAACTGGGGCACCTGGGTAACCCGGGTGGTTAAGCGTCTGACTCTTGGTTTCGGCTCAAGTCACGGTCTTAAGGTTGTGAGATCCAGCCCCACATCGGGCTCCCACTCAGCGCCGGGTCTGCTTGAGATTATTTCCCCCTCCTTCAGCTTCTCCCCCCAACCCCTGCTCGTGCTCTCTCGCTCTCTAAAATAAATAAAGAAAGAAAATCTTAAAAAAGAGAAATCCCAGAACCACTTGTCAAAAGATTTGGACTCTCTCTCTCCACAATGTAGCCACAAGCCTCATGTGGCCACTAGAGCACTTAAAATGTGACTGATTCAAATCGAGATATAAGTATAACAACACAGCAGATTTCGAAGACTTAGTACAAGAAACAAAATTCAAAATATCTCATCAGTGGGCGCCTGGGTGGCTCAGTTGGTTAAGCGACTGCCTTCGGCTCAGGTCGTGATCCTGGAGCCCCGGGGTCGAATCCCGCATCAGGCTCTCTGCTCAGTGGGGGGTCTGCTTCTCCCTCTGACCCTTCCCCTCTCATGCTCTCTCTCTCTCTCATTCTCTCTCTCAAATAAATAAATAAAATCTTAAAAAAAAAATATCTCATCAGTAATGTTTCTATTCCACACAGGTGGAAATGATGACATTTTCAATATGTTTGGTTAAATAAAATATATTACTAAAACTAACTTTACTTGTCTCTTTTTACCTCTTCTAATGTGGCCACTTGAACATTTAAAGTTATGCGTGTGACCGCTGTTGTATTTCTGTTGAACAGCATCGGTCTGGGTGACCATCCAGCCCTGCACTTCCGAGCGCCATGATTTTCACCGCCATGAAGATGGCTTTCTCACTCAGGAATGACACAGCTACAGTAATAATACCATTCCTCCATACATTAAGAGGAACTATCACTTATTCTCCCTGAGCTTCAGTTTCCTTTTCTGCAAAATGGGGATGAGAGCAGGACGCACCCTGGGGAATCATGGAAGGGATAAATGCGCCAGCAACAGAAGTGTAAAAAACGAGTGTTGGCTTCCTTGGTGATGGTTACTGCATGTCGGGTGAAATTGCATCTCGTGTCCAAAGGAGGCTCCAAAAATATGGAAGGCAAACACGGGGAAGGACCCATCGGAGGCACAGACAAAGGGAGCAGAAAAGAGATCGCGACAACACTCATCTGAAGGGAATGAAAGTTCCATCTAAGAATTACATGCAGAGAGAAACATGAATGCATTTATGTTCAGGCTGCTCAAACGCATGTGGTCCCACAGAGAGACCATCCGGGTTGACTTGACAGAACATTAAACCTCTCTTCTATGTCTTTTTTATTCCTTCCCCTGGCATCTTCTGTATCTTTTGTTGCAGAAAATGCTTTTATCCCATGCTCACAGAAATCACTTCAGTCTCCTACCGGAAACGCTCGCTCAAGAACATGTCTCAAAGTGTTACGATTTCCAAGTCACCCTAAGAAAGAGATTTAATTGGGCTCAGAGATGTGTTACAAGGCAGCATGATGTGTGGTTGAGCTGTGTGGCTTTGGGCAAGGTGCTCAACCTCTCTGGCTTCGGCGTGTTCATTTGTAAAACAGGGACATTACAATTAATTGGTGGTTGTGAGAATTAAATGAGATAATCCACACAACATGTCAGACAGACTCAGAGCCTGGGTCTTGATGTTGCTAACTCTCCCTGCCTCCAACCTGGACTCACGTTCATTACAAAGAGATTCCTGTCCCCCCAGGTAAGCATGAGCCTTTTCTTTAAACTTTTTATAATTTGCTTTAAAATGTTTTTCAAAAGTAAAGTAATTTCCATGTTTAAAAAAATATTTTAAGCCACTGTCCTATGACTACCCCAATACAAACACTAGGGGTATTCTGTTTATTTCTGTCTGGTGTTCCCCCCAGCCCCGTGTTTTTATTTTACAGACAGAGGTAATTATAGCATAAAGATGTTTTATATACAATAGTTCCTCATCATCTGAGTATTCATTATATGGTTCATTATCCAGATATCCACACAGTTATGAGCTTAGGGAAGCAAAAGTCATCCTAACATAAACATGTTCACTAATGAACCGATAACTTCACAATTTTCCATTCCAGAGACTAGCACAAACATCGCTCTGGAGCCCATCAGATCAATGTGTTTGCCAGTGTTTATCTCAGATTTGTTGATGGTTGTTTGAAATTCGATGATATAATTTGAAATGACGTGAATCGATTGCAACATGAAAATTGGAAATCTTTGCCAAAGACGGCAGGATTTCATGAAGTCAATGCAAGTGATGTGGGAGAGCCACTTGCAGTGTAGACGGTGCCGCTGCCAAATGAGAAACCTGTGAAGCCAGTTAACAACCGCAAAGCAGAAAACAAGCAGCTGACAGTGAGGAAGACTTCAAACGAGAATGAACTAATAAGTACATGATTTTAAAGGCCCTCTGGGGAACTGAGGAAGACCTTGCATCAGTGTGCAAAAGTGACTCCCTGCACGATCATGTGACAAAATCAAAGATGGTCCATTGTTCGACCATACAATTTCAACAGGAAATGACGCATATGCAAAAATGTGTTGACTGTTGACTCATTCTTCGTTAATTCAAAGAATGAGAGCAGGGGCACCTGGGTGGCTCAGTCAGTTAAGTGTCCGACTCTTGATTTCAGTGCAGGTCATGATCTCGGGGTCCTAGGATGGAGCCCCACATTGGGCTTCATGCTCAGTGCAGAGTCTGCTGGACATTCTCTCTCTCCCTCTCCTTCTGCCCCTCCCCCCCCAAATAAATAAGTAAATCTTAAAAAAAAAAAAGAATGAGAATATATTTGCAATCATTACTTACATTTTGTTCAACATGATTGAAAGACAAACTTAGGTTTATGAAGTTTGAATTCATTTTACAGGACAAAGTCCCACCTGGATTCTGAGTTTCAGTGGGTTCATTCAGAGCCGCTCTTCCTAGTACTAAGTATTCTGGAACAGAGGTTCCTTCTACCATCTTCTCACTTGGCATCATATTATAACCATCCTTTTAAAGGCTACATTTACTTACTCATTTCTCTTTTGCAAACTTTTAATAATGTTTCCAACTAGATGCTTTTAAAAGTAATAGGGCAGGGGTGCCTGGGTGGCTCAGTAGGTTAAGAAACTGCCTTTGGCTCGGGTCATGATCCCAGAGTCCTGGGATCGAGTTCTGCATTGGGCTCCCTGCTCGGTGGGGAGTCTGCTTCTCCTTCTCCCTCTGCCCCTCCCCTGCTCATGCTCTTGCTCCTTCTCTCTCTCTCAAATAAATAAAAAAATCTTTTAAAAATTTTGTTTATTATTATTTTAGAGAGACAGAGAGGGTGAGAGTGAGTGGGGGGAGGGGCAGCGGGAGAGGGAGAGAGAGAATCTTAAGCAGGCTCCATGCCCAGCGCAGAGCCCAGCATGGAGCTTGATCTCACAACCCTGAGATGATGATCTGAGCCAAAATCAAGAGTTGGACACTTAGCTGACTGAGCCACCCAGGTGCGCCATCGGACTCCCTGTTCAGCAGGGGAGTCTGCTTCTCCCCCTCCCACTGCTCATGCTCTCTCTCTCACTCACTCTTTCTTTCAAATAAATGAATAAAATATTTTTTAAAAATAAATTAATTAAATTAAATAAAAGTTAATAGGGCAATGAGTAATGTTGTGTCTTGGTGTTTTGAAGGCAAAGATATTGTCCTCTTGTCCAGCGTGTGGAATTACTGGATCAGATGTAGAATTGTTGCATTTGTAAGATCCTTGATACATATTTCCAAGTGTCTTTCCAGATTGGCCATACAAATATGCTCTGCTTCATCTATTAAATATATTTGTTGAGCACCTACTGTGTGCTTGGAGCTCTTCTAGGCACCAGGGACACAGGTGAGAACCACATGGTCTCAAATCCCTGCCCTCACTGAGGTGACATTCTAACTGGGGAAAATGACCAATAAATAAATAATTACTTAATATGGCAGTGTAGTGTAGAAACATGAAGTCAGGCATGGGGACCAAAGTTCAGTGGGTTACAAACAGGATGACCAAGGAAGCCTCCTTGGTCAGGTAACATTCAAGCAGAAACTTGAAGGAAGTGAAGAAAGGAGCCATCAAAAATCTGCAGAAAAGCATTCCAGGCTGAGGGAACAGCAAGTGCAAAGGTCCTGAGGCAGGAACGTGCTCAGTGTGTACAGATAACTAGGTGAAGGTAGAATGTGCAGAGCCTTGTGGATTGCAGTGGACTTTGGCTTTTATTCTTTTTTTTTTTTAAGATTTTATTTATTTATTTGACAGAGAGAGAGATAGCGAGAGCAGGAACACAAGCAGGGGGAGTGGGAGAGAGAGAAGCAGGCTTCCTGCCAAGCAGGGAGCCCAATGTGGGACTCGATCCCAGGACCCTGGGGGATCATGACCTGAGCTGAAGGCAGACGCTTAACGACTGAGCCACCCAGGCGCCCTGGCTTTTATTCTGAGTAAGCTGGGGACCATGAAGGGTGCTGGGAAGAGGAGAACTGACTCAAGTATTCAAAGTCTCTCCCTGGCCACCTGAGCAGAGAGAGGAAGAGAAACTGGGAGACTGGAGAAGAGGCAATTGCACTGATCCAGGTGAGACATAATGGGAGCCATGACCAGGTGAGTGCCGTGGAGAGTTGTTTCTGCATATATTTTAAAGGCAAAGCAGACAGGCGTTGCTTATGGATTGGACGTGGGGTGGCAGCAAAGGACAGAAGTCAAGGACACCTTGGGGATTTTGACACAAGCAGCCTAAGGACAGAGCTGCCATCAGCCGAGATGGAGGAGACCGAGGGAGGGGTAGTATGGGAAGGGATAGCGATCCACATTACCACGTCCCTCTTGAATTACAGAATCACCCCACAGCAGCATTCATAAAGAATGAAAATGCAAACATCTATTAATAATTATTTGCAAATGCTGCACATTAGGTAGTTTAGATAAACCCTGCTCTCTGGGAATTTTGCCAGAAAAATCCCAAACTAAGCTTCTACAGCTATCAAAGCCAATAAAATGCCATCAGGGAGAATATGGAGAAAGGCGAAGTCTCTGCCTTGTGTGAGAATCTATTTAATCTAACATTATCATTCCTTCATCTACCCTTCTATAAGCCCAGGGATCATCTGAACATAAAGATAAACATAAGGAAGCTGAAGAAGGATTGGAGTCAAGAAAACAAAGTAATTGTGGGAATAGGGTATTTGGCAATTTCAGGGCAGACTGGCTGAGGACTCCTCAGTCTACCAGAAGATTAAATGTAACCACCTCCCCCCACTGGCAGCCCCACTCCTTTCCCTCTTTGCCCCCTACCTTCTGCCAACACTGGATTAGAGTCCTCATCTCTACTCCCATTGTTGTTCGTGGAATGGTCCGCCATATTATATCTTGTTTATTTATTCATTTAACAACTAATTATTAAGCGTCTGCTGTGTTCCAGACACTGTAACAGACACCTGAGACAGAGTGTTTCAGAGACAGCTGGTTGCCCACCCACTATCCACTCGTGCCTTCTTCTCTAGCTTTCAGAACTACATTTCCTGGGCTCCTCTTTAGGGAGGTATGGCCATGTGAACAATGCTGGCCAGTGAAACATAAGGGCACTGGTCTCAAATGACCTTTGTCCTTTGACCTTCTCCTTGCCTGAAATGCAGATGTGATGTCTGGGGCTGCAGCAGCCTTTTTGAGACTGGTCATGAGGGGGAAAAAGTCCTTGGGCCACTGCAGCATTTTATTTTATATGCAGCCAAATAAAATTCTTGACTGCTACATGGAAATGGTCTGAACAAGCGGTCTTTACCTGTTCCTTCACATAAGACCACTCGAGTACAAAAACCAGTTTTATTTAGCTTTATAAGCCCTCAAGAAATGTCAGATGAATTAACAAATGAATGAGGTAGCTCTACTTTCACAACTGAAAACCAGTGGGCCAGATTTAGGTCCCTACAAAATGCATAGTGGGGACCATCTGAGACCCCACCACCACCACAGGTTTCCACAATGAACTCCTACAGTCTTGGAAAACTTCATCTGTGAAATGGGAATAATCACGGTATCTATCAGGGGCTTTTTGTGAGGATCAAGTTAGTTGCTGCAGCTAAGGGATCCAGAATGATATCTGGGCTGTTCTAAGAACTGTTCTAAGAACTATTTACATGTTATCATTGCTATCATGTCCTGACTTCCTGAGCTAAAGCAGATCCCATCCCCCCACACCACGGCTACTCTGTTGCTGCACCTCGTTGGTTTCCTTTGGAGCATTCTTTACAACTATTTGTTGCTTGTTTATTTATTTTATGGGCATTTCCTCCTGAGAACGTGGTTTTCCATTTGCCCACTCTACCCCTGCCAGACACATTCCCCACTCTTCTCTCCTCTGAGTATCACCCAGTTCCCAGGCTCCCTGGATTCCTGTTGCTCTCTGTCAATGGGAGGCACCTGCAGGAACCCAGAGCAGGGAGGAGAAGGAGGGGAAGGCATTTTTTCCCCACTCCCTCTCTGCTTTGGTGTCACATCTCTGGTGAGTGGCAGTGTCCCTCCACCATGATGGCTCCTGCCAGGCAGCCCCTCCTCCATCACTCCAGCTCTCCACACTTCTTCAAGGCAGTCCCTCCTTAAAGCCTCTTCATTTGAACTATGGTGGGGGGTGGGGGTGAATTCTGTCTCCTCTTTGGACCTTGAGAGACACCTCCCACCTGGTGGTAAGCTCCACGTGGGCACAGAACACACATCTGCTTTACTCACCAGTGCCAGGGACCCAGCACACAGCCTAGTGTGGAGAAGATGTTTAATAAGTATCTGTGGAATAACTATTATCAGTTTCCATCAAAAAAATAATCAGAATTCTAAAATAATAAGACACCACTGTTTTTGTCCATTAAATTATCAAAAATAGTTTAAAACATAATACTAGATACAGGTTAGCGTGCATTCAAATGGGGACTCAGGCATTGCTGGTAAATATGTAAATTGGCACAACCCTTTGGAGAAGTCATTTGGCCATATGTAACAGAAATCTTTAACAGTGAGTCCTTTTTTGACCCAGTAAAACTACTTCTGGCAATCTATACAAAGGAAATAATCCAAAGAAAGGAAAAGTTATATGAAGATTTTATTGTAGCATTCTTGTATAATGTTTAAATATGTCCAACAATAGGGAAATTATGTAGGTTCTAGAGAAAAAAAATCTTATATGGCCATTAAAATGATAGTATGAAAATGTGAGCTTATCTATTTTACTAAAAGTTCCTTCACTGGTTGGATCATTCAGTGAGAATCAAATACTCCTTGCTGGGTGTATATCAGTGAACAAGACTAACAAGATCCCTGCCCTCAGGGAGCTGACATTCTAAAGAGAAGAAAAACACAAATGGGATAAATAAGTAAAATTTATAGTATGTCAGATGGTGGCAATTGCTCAGGACAAAGCTAAAACAGCCAACTCATTTACATGAAGTTCAAAACAAGCACAACTAATTTCTGCTTATGAAGAGATTGGGGAGCTTCCATGAAACGGGATATTACACAGCAATGGAAAAGCACAAGCTGCTGACCCACACATCAAACCTGGCAAAACCAATCTATGATGATATGAGCCAGCAGTTGCTTCAGGGGTGGGGGTACTGGCCTGGGATGGGGCATGAGGGAATGTTCCAGGGAGGCGGGGATGGAAGTGTTCTTTATCTTGAACCAGTGGTGGTTCCAAAGCTATCCACAGAGCCAAAAATTTATTGAGGCACACAGTTAAGATTTGTGAACTTGGTTGTGTGGTAGCCCAAATTAAAAAATAAGAAAGGACAGGGGCACCTACCTGGGTGGCTCAGTCAGTTGAGCGATTGGCTCTAGGCTTCAGCGCAGGTCATGGTCTCAGGGTCGTGAGACTGAACCCTGCCTCAAGCTCCACGCTCAGCTCAGAGTCGGCTTGGGACTCTCTGCCTCTCCCTCTGCCCCTCCCCCAGCTCGTGCTCACAAGTGCGCTCGCTCTCTCTCAAATAAATAAATAGGGACACCTGGGTGGCTCAGTCAGTTACACGTCTGCCTTCAGTTCAGGTCATGATCCCAAGGTCCTGGAATCGAGCCCCACATCAGGCTCCTTGCTCAGCAGGGAATCTGCTTCTCCCTCTGCCTCCCTTTCTCCCTGCTTGAGTGCACTCTCTCTCTCTGACAAATAAATAAATAAAATCTTTTAAAATAATAAATAAATAAATAAATAAATAATCTTTTAAAGATAAAATAAATAAATAAAATAAAAAAGGGCCAGGAGAAAAGAAACAAGGGGGAACTGGGGCTGGTAAGAGTTGGTCCTGGTGGCATAACTGCAGCTTTGCTGGGGTGGGCGGGGTCAGGGAAGGTGACCAAACACCTGAAGGAGGTGAAGGGAGGAGCCAAGAAGATGGCAGGAATGAGTCAGAGCAATGAGAAAGCGCTAAGAAAGGAATGTTAATAATTAGGCATTAATAGCTGTACATCGATTAGTACATATCTTTGAGCTCCTGCTCTGGGCTAGGGATGTGTTAAAAGAAAAAATGAAAAAAGAAAGAAAAAAGAAAAACTGGACAGAGAGCCCTTATCTTCTTATTAATCCAATAATCACATCAACAAAAGCTAAATGACGATGTTGACAAGGACCATGAAAGCAAGGCATGGGATGCAATAAAACAGGGTTGGTAGGAGAGAGACAGAGACAGATGGCAGAGAAAGAGAATGGGGAGAGAGACAGAGGCAGAGACAGAGAGAGATGTCAATAAGGTGAATTATATTTGGGGTTTTCTGAAGACTCTCTTCCACAGCTGAATAATAACAGTAATAGCCTAGTAATTAGTATACAGAAGCTCAGTCTCTTTTTTGCCTGGGGCTGGCAGAGAAAATAACCACTTGTTCTGGAGAAGGGACCAAGGACTTAAGGAGACATTTGAAAGAAAAATCAGCCTAGAAGTCATGCATTGGAGAAAAACAGTCTGAAATTTCTGGCAAAGTAAGAAGACCCTGGGATCAGGAAGGAAGTTGGAGATGTTAAAAAAAAAAAAAAAAGAGGGAAAAACAAAGTTACTTCCGAAGTAGATCCTGATGTTCAAGGGATCTTGATAGAGTGAACCTGAAAGACTTGACTCTAAAACTCTGTCTTCACAGATGATGTTCCTGACCCTTCACCACCAAAGCCATACCCTCTATATGTGTGTTTTCCTCCAGTTACCATAAATCATGGAGATGGATTTTGTTTATCCAACCACCCTCTCTTTCTGGTGCCATTTGTGGAACAGACAATGCTACAGATCTGCCCAGTCCTGCCACCTCTTCCTCCAAGGCATATGGCAAGGAGACAGGCCCAAGCTTTCCCTGCAGTTGGTTGGGGCCCTGGAACTGCATTCTGGCCAAAGACAGTGTGAGCCACTTGTAAGCCTGACCCATGAAAAATGTCTGGTCCCAGGGCGCCTGGGTGGCTCAGCTGGTTAAGTGTCCTACTCTTGATTTTGGCTCAGGTCATGATCTCAGGGTCTTGAGATCGAGCCCCGAGTCGGGCTCTGCATTGAGCATGGAGCCTGCTTGGAATTCTCTCCTTCTCCCTCTGCCCCTCCCTGCTCACGCAATCTCTCACTCTAAAAAAAAAAAAAAAAAGTTGTCCCCCTGTTCTTCTGTTCTCTCTTTCCTTATCCCAGCAAAATTCAGAAGCACCACAAGACAGAAGGACCCTGGATCCCTGAGTCACCACCTAGAAAAAAGCCTCCCAGGAGAACCATCCATCCTGGACAGTTGAATGAGCAAGGACATTTTCACTGTGTTCAGTCAGGGAGCATTCAGGGCTTATTTATTACAGCAGCTAGCATTACTTATCCTATCTGATACACCACCCATCCTGGATAACAAAGTGAGCAAGAAGGAAACTTGCACTATGTTCAGGCCCTGAGTGTTCACAACTGATTATCTGTTACAGCAGCTAGCATTGCTCATCCTGTTGAACACACCCTTTCTGTAATGGTGTGTGTAGCCAACATGTTTTAAGGAGAGTTGACATTCTCTCCAATTCTGCTACTAAACTTTTACTTTCCTGCCCTTGAGGAAAAAGTCCCATCTTCCTTTGGGACTCAGACCACCCATACAATGCATCTCCACCATCTCCTGGGCACCCCCATCTCTCACCACCCCTACTGTCCCCTGCAAACTGTTTCTAGCCTCCGTGCCCTTGCTCTTGTGCTAACCCCTTCCTGGAATGCCAAGGAGACGTGGCAAATGATGCCTGTGTTTCAGTCTACATGGACAGAGGTGCTGCCTGCTGTTGTGGGACAGACTGAAAATCTCTTGGAAGCATCACACCCATGACTTTGGCCTTGGTGATACCACTTTCTAGCCACTAGACAAACCAAGCATGGAAGCCTTTAAGACAACCCAGTTCCTGAAGCACAGAACTGGGATTTATTTTGGACTCCTCCCTCCCCCTCATCTCACTATTTGATCTGTCACCAAGATGTATTGATTCTATATTCAAAGACCTCCCAAATCCACCCACTTCTCCCCATCACCACCGCTTCCTTCAAATTCCAGGACACCATCATCTCAGGATAAATTCCAGGTCCACGAATGTGGCCCAGAGGCCTTGCACAATCTGGTCCCTGCCCCAACCCTGGCCTCCTCTCTTTCATGCTCTCCATTCTAGCTGACCCAGACTCCTTTCAATTCTTTAAATGCACCATCTTCTTTCCCACCTCCAGACCCTTGTGATACTGTCCGAATAGCCAAAAGACCTCTTCCCTCCGATCTGCAATTAGAAGCTTTGCTCTTCATTGAGAGCCCTTCAGGTACTTGCCAGATTAGGATGTTAGAGGGTCTAGCATGGGGTATGACACAGAGCGGGTGCTTAGTAAGATGTCACTGAATAAATAAACGGATGGATGAAGGACTTTCTCCTTCAAGGTGCTGCGTGTGAATCTGTGAGTCCAAAGGAAACCAGAGATCGCCGTCCTTTTGACAACCCTACAACCAGAACTTCCATGAGACCACATTCTGCTCATCTTTGCTTTCACGGACCTTGCATTCTCTTTGGGGGGTGAGTGATAACGGTGAGGGAGCAAAGACCATATGACACAAATAAGACAACTCAACACGTGCTCGGAGGAAGGTGACATTTGAACCTGAGACCACAGATATTTGAAATTAAAATGAAACAGGTGAGAATGCCAATTCCGTGCCAAAAATCAAAGCAAATGATCATCAGAGTGTGTTGACTGGCAGCAGTGGCTCAAGTTTAAAAATAGACCCGCCACCTATTATGCATGTCCTGCCTCTGCTTTAGTAATCACTTTCCTGGGTGCCCGAAGAAATACAAACGGCCCTGAAACAGATGACAAGGGGCCCATTTTCATTCCTAATAAGAGAAAGCAATTAAAACTGCACCGAGATGCCATTTTCCCTCTACTGCAAGGGCAAAACCCCGAAAGTATGGCAACGGTAGGGGAGCAGGATGCTGTCAGGTCGCCTTCAGATCACACTCAGGCTCCCAAGAAGATACTCATGGTTAGGATGGAAGAGGGAGCCTCAGTTTCTCCCTCTTCCTTAGCTACCCCTGCTCTCTCAACCATACGGGGGCAATACTGCCTCTCTAAGAATAAAGACACTCCTACCAAACTAATCTGGAAAGATCTCCGAGAACATACGGTTAGGTGGGGGAGAAAAGCAAAATACTGAGCTGCATGTGGAGTACATGCTCTTTTATGTAAGAGAGGAGAGGAAATTAAAGTAAGTATATTTGCACCCACTTCACGTGTTTGCATGAAGTAGCACTGGAAAGACATGTAAGAAACCAAGAATGTTCAAGGCATGGGAGATGGAAGGGAGGGAGGGGAACGGCCCCACCTGGGGAGGGGGAGGACAGGTAAATGTATTAACTACTGAAACATTAGCAACTAATTTTGAAGTGGCCAGAGAGGCTCACACAGGTACTCAGGAAAAGCATCTGTCACCTGGTAAATGAGACGGCATGTGCTTTGCAGTATGCCACAGTCCCCACCATTCCCTAATGTATGCCTGCTATAGAGGCCTCATCTAAAGGGAGCACTCCTCTCAGCTCCCGTGGGCTATTGCCACACCTGAATGTGGGCCCAAAGTGGTCCGATTCCCTCATTTTCCAAGAGGCATATAAAAGCCAGATTTTTCTGTAAAATCTTCCAGATTTTAAGAGTTGGCAGAGACTTCTTCTTCTTCTTCTTTTTTTTTTTTTTTTTTTTGGGAAAAAAAAAGGAAAGTGAAAACTGCAATCTGTACACAACCTCTGATCTAGACAAATGCAGACTCTATGCCTCCTTGGGAAATCTTCTGGAAACTTTTTCTTGACTGAGTGGCAGTGTTTGTGGCACTTTAAGAACCTTTAGGGCAACTACCTTATGTGTGGTATTAAACCAGAGATTCCAAAAGGCAATAACAGATGCTGGAGAGAGGCCACCATGTATGGTTGCTCAAGGCATGCATTGCATAAGTGCTCCTAGCCACAGAAGAAAGAGGAAGGTTGAAATACAGTCCACTGATGGAGACCTTCATGATAGATGGACCAAGCTGGTAACATCAGAATCCCTATCAAATTCAACATCACTAAAAAAGACAACCAGATGTGATGTGCCACCTGACAAGGCAACAGGAAATATCCAGCACTGTCAAAGACTCATTCTTGCAAAAACAAAACAAAACCACCAAAACTGAATCTGATTGATCCTCTAGTTCGGGGATCATCAAACTATGATCTCCCAGGCAAATCCAGCCCGCCACCTGATTTTACAAATAAAGTTTTATTGAGACTAAGCCACATCCATTTGTTTACCTACTGTCTATGGTTGCTTTCCCAGCACAGTGGCAGGTTTGAAACCATATGAACTGCAAAGACTCAAATATTTATTATCTGGACCTTTAGAGAAAGATTTCACCAACCCCTGTACTACATTGAGGCACTGGTTCAACAGGAAACATGGAGGACAGAGGAGCATGCTAAACCAACACCATGGGGGATGCGATCAGCAAAACCCAAAGTATGGAATGGTCTCAGGACAAATGATCCAGTTCCTCCCATAAATAAGTGGCAAGAAAACAAAAAGTACCTGGCAGAACTGGTGTAGATTCCCAGAGGCTTGCAAGACATATCAGCCAACCAGAGAAATGGGGATAATGAATGGTTATTTGACAATATTAAGGAATTAGTCATTTTTTGGTAGATGTGAAAATGGCATTGTGCTAAATGAATGGTACTTAGTGTTAGACCCTAAAACAGCAAACAGGACATTAATGGAAAAACTGGTAAATTCTAAATAAAATCTGTGGTTTAATTAATAGCAATGTACCATGGTAATGGATCGCACTAATGTAAGATAATGACATTAGTGGAAACTGGATGAGGGGCATCCAGGAACTCCCCGTTATCTCGGCAACTTTTCTGTAAATCTAAAATTATTCCAAAATAAAAAGATTATTTTGAAACAATGGCATTGTCATTGTAGTTTTTAATAGACTCTTTATCCCTTAGAGATAGATGCTGTAAGATTAACAGATGAATGATATAATGTCTAGAATTTGCTTTAAAGTAATCCAGCAAAGTGCAGATTGTAGGTGGGGGGTAAGGAGAAACCAGACTAAGCCACATGTTGACAATGATTAAAGTTAGGAAATGCATTTGTGGAGGTAATTTTCACAATTCTCTCCAATTTGGTGTAAGTTTGAAGTTTTTCATGATAAAAAAGTTTTTTGAAAATTAAAAAGATTGGAGGGGCACCTAGGTGGCTCAGTTGGTTAAGCATCTGCCTTCAGCTCAGATCATCATCTCAGGGTCCTGGGATGGAGCCCTGCATCTGACTCCCTGCTCAGCGGGGAGCCTACCTCTCCCTCTTCCTCTGCCACTCCCCTCCACTCGTGTTCTCTCTCTCCCTCAAATAAATAAATAAAATCTTTAAAAAAAAAAAAGAAAAAATGTAAAAGATTAGACCTACATGCCTTTAAAGATGCTCCTTAGGATAGACTGTGTACTCCTGGAGGAAGGGGCATCTGCATCTCACCTGAAGGCACTCTCCACTAGCCAGGCCACATGTCCAGAATTGCAGACCCCCCACTGCAGTCCGTCAGGATACCCAGGCCTTGACACAGCTCTCCATGGAATGACACAGCTCTCCATGGAATGATGGGACGATGTGGGTGTCTGACTTCTGGGGCTGCTAAGTTCCCCCGAACCCAACCTAACTCTTAACCACCTCCATGTGACATTGTAGAATCTGCCTCAAGCCATGTTGCATGATCAGCAGTGACCACAAAATATCCCAACTTGCCCCTACACGTGTTAATTTGGACAATAAAGCCCATAAGAACATTTCCTGGGGACATCTGCAAAGAATGCACATCTCTTATAAGAGCCATGGGAAACTACCTTTTTTCTTCACTGGGCATGAACAGAGAAGCAGGTAGCCCCAATTACAATAGCAGCCATCCTAAGACTTTGGATCCTTGAGAAATTAAAATAGTGCTCGATCAATCCCATCCTGAAGCCCATACACCTCTGTACTTCTGGTCACGAAAGATAACGCCTTCCCTTACCGTTCAGTCTGCCTGAGTTTGCTGTGACTTGCAGCCCTACACCCTACCCTGGTCCGCTCACATAAAGCTCTCTTCACAGAGGTCCATGTCTATCCGTTTATGCAAACCTGTGCTGATTTGCCAGTAAGATAGGCCACGAGTACAACCGTGCATTTGAAATCATCAAACTCCAGGGGCGCCTGGGTGGCTCAGTTGGTTAAGCGACTGCCTTCGGCTCAGGTCATGATCCTGGAGTCCCGGGATCGAGTCCTGCATCGGGCTCCCTGCTCGGCGGGGAGTCTGCCTCTCCCTCTGACTCTCCCCCTCTCATGCTCTCTCTCTATCACTATCTCTCTCAATAAATAAATAAAAATCTTAAAAAAAAAAAGAAAGAAATCATCAAACTCCGAATCCCAGTTGAGATGATACAAGTGTTTGCAGGCATTAATAATAGGTCTAACCAGATTCAGAGCTCTCTTTACTACCCTCCTCAGTTAATCAATCAGTCACTTGTCAAATCCCCCTCTGACCCATCCCTTCCTCTCCATCCCATAACCACTCCGTCCAGGCCTCCATCACTGCTTGCCTGCACTGTTGCAGGATCCTCCCTCTTGACTCCCCTGCCTTCAGCATCACTTCCCGTCAATCATCCCTTACACTGCCCATGGAGGGCTCTTTCCAACTCACACAGCCAATCAAAAAACTTCCTGGCTCAAAATTCTTCAATGACTCTCTTTCTCTATTTTGTTAAATTGTGGCAAAATACGCATCACATGAAATTTACCACCTTGACCATGTTTAAGTGTTCAGCTCTGTGGCATTAACGTGTTCATGTCGCTGTGCAACCATCACCACCGAGCATCTCCGGGATTTTTTCATCTTCCCAAACTGACACTCTGTCCCCATGAAATGCTAGCTTCTCGTCCCCCTCCCCCAGCCCCTGGCGCCCACCATCTACTTTCTGCCTCTATGAATCTCACTCCTCCAGGGATCTCACGGAAGTGGAATCATATGGTATTTGCCCTTTTGTGACTGGCCCGTTTCAGTTGGCATAATGTCCTCAAAGATCACCTGTGTTGTGGCATGTGTCCGAACTTTCTTCCTTTTTAAGGCTGAATAACTACTCCATCATATGTATATATTGCATTTTGTTTACCCATCCACCCATTGACAAACACCTAGGTTGCTTCCACCCTTTGGCTCTTGTGGACAATGCTGCCCTCAATACGGCATACGAATACCTCTTCAGGACCCTGCTTTCAATTCTTTTGGATCCATACCCAGAAGTGGAATTGCTGGATCATATGGTAATTATTTCCATGATTAACTTTTGCTTCTACATTAAAGTCCTCTGCCTCCCACCCAGCATCCACACCGTTGCCAGAGGCTGCCCTCTGCCTATTGGGTAAAGTCAAAAGCTCTGATTTGACTTCTGTCTACCAGAATCCTCTCTTGCAGCATCCTTGAACCACAGACTCTAGCCCAGAGATACTGGTTGCCTACTAGAAGTCCCAAGACAAGGGAAGCTTTTAAAATTGCTATCCTCAGACAGACTGTTTCACTTGGGTGTGACCCTGGCATTGGTGTCAGGTGGGCAGGCTGCTTGGAGAAGCACAGGTGGGTATCTGTGCTCAGTGACTTTCTGTTCCTCCAACACCTAAGCTATTCCATACCTCTAGGCCTTCGAGTACCAAGCTCCCTCCACCCTGGAACCTGGAAGCCATTCCCTTCCCCAAGTGTTTGACCCACACCAACCCACATCAAGAATCACACATTTCATAAATTCTTTTCTAATATTTGTCAAGAGAATCAACTTACCTGGGCTTCCTCCTTTCTCTAGAACATAAGCCCTTTGAGAAGAAGGATTGCATCTTATCTTTACTCCCCCAATCTAGAACAGTTGCTGGCAACTTGGAGCCCTTGGCCAAGAGTCCTTTCATTAGCATACTAAAGACACTCATATCACTCAGAGATTCCAAGAGTTTTAGGAGCTGTATAGGGGCTAAGGCAAAGCCCAAATATATATATTTTTTTATTATACCACAAGCTAATGACCTCATCCCAGTACCTGAAGGCAGCCATTCCTGAAATCTGACATTATTTCAGCCCCTGGATGCAGCCATTCCTGAAACATACATTTTAAATTACTTGAGTCAATACACACACACACACACACACACACACCTTTTTGTTTTTAACCTGAGTCAGTTTGCATTGTGTTTCTATCTCTTACAACTAAGAGAATGCTGACTGATCTCCCTGGGTTATCCCATCCATTTGGAATGCCACCCCGCCCCCAACACATTTATCACCCTGGCAAACTTCGGCTCATCACTCATACCCTGGCTCAATGCTTCCTCCACTGGGAAGGCTTCCCTGATTCCACAGAGCAAACCCAGGAGCTCCCAATGCACTCTAAATGTGCCTCCCTGCAGCATTCCTGTGACACCGTGGTGACTGTTGATCAATGTCAGCCACACTAGACTGCTCTTCCTGGGGAGGGAGTGCTATGGTCTTTTCATGTTTGTGTTCCCAGCACTGACACCAGCAGCATCCAGCAAATAGCTGTTGGGTTGAATGAACAAGTAAGTGAATGATTAAATAGTAAAGTGCTGCCTTCCTCTGACAATGGATTCATTTTTTAAAAGGAGAAGGAAAACAAAAGGCTCTGCCTCTGACGGGTGGCAGCCACGCCTGCATTCTCTCTTCTGATTAAATAGCAGGCAAGGTGTGTGGGAAGGGAACAGAGGGACCTCGGAGACAGGCAGATAAAGGAGTGGGTGGCTCTTGCCATCACAGGCCTTCCTTCCATCTTCTGCTGTGTGGCCAGCCCCAGACTCCAGCGCCCACCTGCCAGGCTAAACTCCTCTGGATCCCCGGAAACAATGAGAAATCATTTGTCCAAGGAGGGGGGCAGGGGAAATGGGATGGGGAAAAGCAAGGAAGATGCGTCCGTCTCCTTCCAGCTGGCTCCAGCCTCCACTACTGCTCCCTGAGCGGGCCAAACGCATCTTCTAATTTAGTTCATTCTTCTCTTCCCAGACACTGGTAATGGACCCACACAGAACACTGTCAGCATTCAACCACCCTCCTTCCCTATGAGAAAGGAAAAGTGAGAAGGCATGCAAAAAAGAGAAATGCACGGCGGAAGAAAGGAAGGGAAAGTCTAAAGGAAGAATAATCCCAGCAATGGCTAGTAAATATAGTTCTTGCTGCATGTCAGGCACTTGGATGAAAGCTTGACATATCGTAACTCAATAGACCCTCTTCAAAATGTATGTGGCAGGTTATAGCATTATCCCCATTTTACAGATGAAAAGGGGGGGAAAAATATCGCAGAAGACAAAGAAGAGATTTTATTTTTGTTTGTCTTTTAACTTAAAGATTTGTTTATTTGTTTACTTATTTGAGAGAGGGAGAAGGGGGGGCAGAGGGAAAGAGAAAGAGAACCTCAAGCAGACTACCCACTGAGCACATAGCCTGATGCAGGGCTCCAACCCAGGACCCTGAGATCATGACCTGAGCCGAAATCAAGAGTCGGATGTACAACCGACTGAGCCACCCAGGCACCCCAAAGCAAGGATTTTAAAAAACATTTTCAAATGAAGGCATTGATGGATCCCAAGCCCTGAAACACAGATTAGCACATAGTAGGTGCTCATTAAACAATGTGGAATGAAGGTTCAGAACAAATCTTAGCCCCCATCATAAAGACATCATCGTCATCCCCTATTTCGTGGGAAAGACACATTCCAAAGCAATAGGGATGTAGGATGCTAATTTTGCTTAGTATGCAAATAGGCCCATCGCCACAATTAATGGGAATCATCTTGGAGGTGGGGGGGCGAGAGGTAAATTCAGTTTTAAAAACATTTTTTAAAACATTGAGTTTTGGGGGCGCCTGGGTGGCTCAGTCGTTAAGCGTCTGCCTTCGGCTCAGGTCATGATCCCAGGACTCTGGGATCCTGCTCCACGGGAAGCCTGCTTCTCCCTCTCTCGCTCCCCCTGCTTGTGTTCCCTCTCTCGCTGTGTCTCTCTGTCAAATAAATAAAATCTTTAAAAAAAAAAATAAAACATTGAGTTTTTAAAAATAAGAACTCATTGATTTCACAGTAAAACATATTTTTTGGGGGGAAAGACAGCACATACAATACTTCCCACTGCCCTTAGTGTGAGACCACCACACACAGATTTTTAACAATTTTGGACCAAGTGACTGGGGCTGAGGGTGGGGTTGGGCTTTTTTGTTAAACTTGGCCTTGAAGCTTAAGAGGCTCTGGAAGTTTTACACTGAAAAGGCTTAGGGGCATTGGTGGGATTGGCCTGGGGGTTTTGCCTTGAAGTCATGTTTGCAGAACAAAACTACTGCTTCTGTTTGGTTGAATAGTTATCAAATGTTGTATAACAAATTACCCCAAAACTTCACAGCCAAAAACAAAAAATTTATGACTTCATAGTTTCTGGCAAGGCTTAGTGGTGCCTCTGTCTTAAGTTCTGTCATGAGACTGCCGTTGAGATGGTTTCATCCAGGGCTGTGGTCTCATCTGAGAGTTCAGCTGAGGAAGGGTCCAGTTCCAAGCTCACTCACATGGTTGTTGGCAGGTTTCAGCTCCTCCCAGGCTGTTGGCTGAAAGGCATTCTCAGTTTCCTGCCACATGGGCCTTTCCGTAGGACTGCACACAACATGGCAGCTGGCTTCATCAAAGCCAGCAAGCAAGAGAGCACCAAGCAGAGCAAGACAAAAGCCATAGGCTTTTTGTAGCCTAATTGGGAAGTGGAGCCTATCACTCTGCTGTATCCTAGTTGTTAGAAGCAAATCGTTAGGTCCAGCATACACTCAAGGGCATGAAGATCAGGAGGTGGGATCATTGGGACCATCTCAGAGTCCCCCACACTTGAATTGTTAGGTCATAGGCCACGGTCAATCCCACAGCCAGACTGCCTGGGTTTGAATTCCAGCTCTGAAAACTCCAGCTGTGTGACCTTGAGCAAGTCACTTGGACCCTTTGTACTTCAGTTTCCTCATCTGGAAAGTGGGCACGATACTAGTACCTACCCAACAAGGTTGTGTGGGGGTTAAAAGAGTTGATAGACGCAAGGCACTCAGGCCAGTGTCTGGCACACAGTAAGCACCACATAAATGCTTGCTATTGCTGTCACAAGTCACACATCAATAAAAATAGCAAGGTTTCCTAAAGATGTCTTATTCACACTTGCAACTAGACAAATGGCAATTGTCTGTGACAAAGAATAAGAACACAATGGGGTTTCTGTTTATTGGAACTTCAAGAATAGGTAAATCCAACCAATAGTGATAGGAGATTGGAATATAGTCTGGGCAGGAGCACCAGGGAACCTTGTGAGGGGCAGGGCTGTTCTGCATCTGGACATGAGCGATGTTCACATAGTTGTATAGCTCGGTAAAAATTCATGGCGCTATGAACTGAAGGCAGATGCGTGTTACACATCTTGCCCAATGCATCTTACGCTTCAATTTTTTAAAACTTTTAAAATGCAAAAAAAGAATAATAATTCTAAAAAAGCATGATGAGCTAGCTGGTAGAGAGCCGCTGTTGGAAGCGGAAGTGGTTAAAGCCCCAGATTGAACCATGGCCCCAGGTTCTGGTGCCCCTGAGGAGGAAAGAGTTAGTACATCTTTGCCAGCTCCCTTTGCCATGACAACAGGAGGCCAGAGCACTTAGAGACACTGGCCTCAGCACTTTTTAATCTGAGAGCTTTGGAAAAAGGCTCTGAGTCGGGGGAGGAAGAGGAGAACACAGAAGAACTGGCTGGCAAGATGCTGGGGTGGTGGAAAAAAATGCTTCCAAGGCAAAAAGGATTAAGAACCAGCTCTTCTGGGCTCTGGGATGCATTGCCTGGCAAGCTGGAGACATTCCCACCCATTCCTGCCTCCTCTAGAGAAAAGAGGAGGCGTGATGTTTAAGCTTCACCAACAACCTACCCCCCCACCAAAAAAAAAAAAAAAAGAAGAAGAAGAAGAAGAAAGAAAGAAAATAGGACTCACTTTTAAAGTATTTTTTAAAACCCTCTAAAAAATATTTAGCCAGAAAGTGTTCCCAAGAAAATTGGGTACAAATACTAGGTCACTCTAACTCAAGAAACGCATGCATGTATTTGGGCTCTGTGACTGTCTGGTCGACTGTCTTGGGTGGGGGCAGGTATCTTAGGGTCCATATGCTTAATCCATAGATGTGTCATCTAAACAGAAAAAAAAAAAAGATTTATCTGTGCTTCATCACTTTTCAAATGCTATAATACTAAGATTTCAGGGCTGGGAACTGGCTTTGCTCGGAATGAGCCAAAAAGGAACTTCTAAGTTAACGCAGGGAGAAAGACATGATTGTGAACACAATGTTATCCACAAGTGAATTACGCACTGCATGAATAAAGGTTGTTAAGTTCTGATCCTCAGGAATCACCTTTGTGGAAGAGATCACTGGTGTCCACCAACACCCTGGTATGAGGAAGGACTACATTTCCCAGCAGCCCTTGCCATTCTGTGTGGTCATGTGACCAGTGACTCCCAAGCAGAAATTTTAGGTGCTTTTTCTGGACCTTAAGGAAAGGGACAAGTGACATCTCTTCACATTTGGCTGTAAACCTTGGTAAGCCAGTGAATGGTGATACCCGGGGGATGGTATCTTGGTCTGGGTTCCCCAAAAGGAGACCCTGAAACAAGGATTCTAGTGTAAGCATGTATTTGTGAAGTGACCCCAGAAAACACCAGCTGGGGAATGCAGAGGTGACACAGGGTAGGGGATGCAGCCAGGAACCACCGCGGACACCTGGGATTCAATCCTGCTGGAGGGTCCTGGAAGGCAGCATAGGACACACACACCCCAGAGCCATCCTACCCAAGGGGGAGGGAACTGGGGTATTTGTCAACCATGCCTCAGCAGTCATTGGTTTGGGCTGCTCCTTGGAGGGGTAATCTCCCCAACACTTCAGGCTTGCCTTGTTTGTACACACAGTGAACTCTGGCTGCCAGGAAAGGCTCTTAGGCTGAGAGATGCAGGTGCTGTCTATTGAGAATGGGGCAGGCAGGTCCAGAAATGGTAAATGCCAGAGGAGCTGTGTGTGGAACAGAGAAGTATCTGCAGTGATGACAGAGCCACATGACAGAAGGAACCTGAATAATTGCCTGGAACAGAGCCACCCCATCGCCATAACAAACGAGATTTAACAAATGAAAGAAATAAACTCCTACCCTCGTGAAGACATTGCATTTGTATTGGGCCTCTTGTTATAGCAGCCTAGCCTTACCCTAATGAATAGATCCACCTTCTTTCCACTGAGCTTGGCAACTACAGCTCCAGAGATAATAGCACCTGCGGTCTTCATCCATTATTTCAGTGAACATTCACAGAAACCCTATGCCAGATGCTGCTGGCGTCCCACCCACAATATCCTCCATTTCGAGGGAGGAGGACAGCCAGAAGTGCTGGGGTGTTAACATCCTCGGAAGCAATTAATATCCTCAACTAACTGATGAGAACCCAGCCCCCTGTCCACCTGTGGGGTGACTCTGAAAATCATGCTCTCTGCTGCCTCCCAGAGGCCTCTGATGAAACTGAGCCCCAGTTGCCCACTGGTAACTGGCTTGATCGCATACCATTAACAACCCACCTTCCCTCCCTCACCTCACTCAGCCCCTCCCTCCAGGTGTTTCCTGGACCACCTCCCAAAAAACTACTTGCACTTGAATTCTGATCCCAGGATCTGCCTCAGAGACCCCAAGCCAAGACTTAAACCATTATCACTTCCATCTTACAGACCAGGAAACAGAGAAGTCATCCTGGGTGACATGGCAAGGAGACTAGGGTCTAAGACCCAAATCCACGCCTGCTGAGTGTATGATCCCGCCTGTCCAACAAGTTGTGCCCTTCCACGAGGGAGTCCTCACATCAAAACAGCATTATGGGGAAAACCAGCCTCACCATCTTTTTCCCCCAAATCTTGTTACTCTCCAGGCTTTAAATTTCAATTCAATAAATGTTTATTGAGCACCCACGGTATGCCATGCACACACTGGGGCCACACAGATAACCGATTCTTGGACACCCCCCTCAGATAGCTCATGGGTCTAATTGGGGAGCTAGTATTTAAAGGAGGGAACTCGGGGCGCCTGGGTGGCTCAGTTGGTTAAGCAACTGCCTTCGGTTCAGGTCATGATCCTGGAGTCCTAGGATCGAGTCCCGCGTCGGGCTCCCTGCTCGGCAGGGAGTCTGCTTCTCCCTCTGACCCTCCTCCTTCTCATGCTCTCTGTCTCTCATTCTCTCTCTCTCAAATAAATAAATAAAATCTTAAAAAAAAATTAAAATAAAATAAAATAAAGGAGGAAACTCCATGGGGCGCCTGGGTGGCTCAGTAGGCAAAGCGTCTGCCTTCGGCTCAGGTCATGGTCCGAGGATCCTGGGATTGAGCCCTGAGTCACGCTCCCCACTCAGCGGGGAGTCTGCTTCTCCCTCTCCCTCTGCCTACCTCTCTCTCTCTCTGTCAATAAATAAATAAAATCTTTAAAAAATATAAACAAAGGAAGAAACTCCAAACCAACCAGGAGTTACAATCACGGCTGCCATTCACCCCCTGAGCTGTTCAAATTGTGAAATGTTTCTATTCCAGTTAATTAATAACCACTATCCCCAGTCTCCCTGAGGGCCTCCCATCTGCTGTCCTATCTGGGGGCTTCCTCCAAGCTACCCTGGACCTTCCCTTGAGCCGGCATTTCAAGGGGCAGTTGGGCTTTTTAAGGGGCAGAGGATCCCAGTCCTCGTGCACTCTACCTGACCGCCGCCTGGGCCGGATCTTATTACCATGGAGGTGAGTCCTCAGACGGGGCACCCAAGCAGGTGTGATCAGCTTTACCTGAGCTGGACAGGTAAGGCCTGCTCTGAATTGTGTTTTGTTTTGTTGAACCCAGAAAGCAACAGCCTGTGAGGGATATGGGATTCTTTGATGGTTGGACAACCTTATCATGTTCTACAGACCACTGAACTGTACATTTTAAAGGGGTGAGTTCTATGGGATATGAATTGTATCTCAAAAAAAAGCTCTTATTTAAAAGAGAGGGGAAGAGGGAAGGAAGGAATGAAAGAAAGAAGAAAGGAAGGAAAGGAAAGAGAGAGGGAGGAAGGGAAGGAGGGAAGGAAGGGAGGGAGGGAGGAAGGAGACAAAACTAGGACCTAAATCCTGTTTCCTAACACTTCTGGCATCAGCCCTGGAACAAAGGCGAGGAGAATAAGGCACTTACTTTGGGGACAGAATTTAACTGCCGCCGGGCCAGGTCTCAGGCAGCCAAGGCCACCACAACATGGTGCACAAACTAAGTAACTTCAACACCGGAAATGTGTTGTCTCCCAGTTTTGGAGGCCAGAAGTCTGAGATCAAGGTGTTGGCAGGGCCAGGCTCCCTCTAAAAACCCTAAGGAAGGCTCTGTTCCAGGCCTCCCTTCTACCTTCTGGTAGTTCTCTGGCCTGTGGCAACATAATTCAATCTTGACATGGTGCTCTCTCCCCAAGTGCACATCTCTGGGTCCAAATTTCCCCTTTTTCTAAGGACACCGGTTACACTGGACCAGGGCCCACTCAAATCCAGTCTGCCTCATCTTAACTAATCACATCTACAACAACCCTGTTCCAAACAAGGGCACATTCTGAGGTACTGGGGGTTAGGACTTCAGGACGTAGGAATTTCAGGGGATGACACAATTCAACCCATAACACACGCCAAGTAGTATGGGAGCCGGAGGCCAAAGGAATAATCAGAAATACTGGTCTTGCCCCTATTTAAAATTTTGGTGTTTTGCTCATCATAGCTGTTCACACTGACTTTTGATTTTTTAAAATATTGCATTAAAATATTTACCTTGATGACTGAGTTTTTTGGTGCCCCTTAAATTTTGCACCCAAAGCAAATGCCTCACCCCAGTCCGGGCCTTGTCTGGCATTTTCTCCGTGATTTCAAGTTTGTGGCCAGTGGTTCCCCAACCACATCTGCAAAGTCTCTGTCTGTCCTCCGGTGGGCTTGTTCAGGCCTAGGAGGTTAAGGGAGCTGGGCCCTTTCTTATCTATGCCTCCTGCCATCCTGGGCTTCACCGCTCCCTTAACCGAGGCTGTCTGGCTGTCCACCCAGGAGATGTCTTCTTGTCCTGGGAGCAAAGCAGACAGTGGCCAGCTCAGCCCTTTCTCTGACAGCTCTCAAGTCGACCCATCAGCCGTTCCAGCTCTGCCTTGTTCCTCTACTTCCTGCGTCCTTCCGGTTTGTGAAAAAGCCCTTCGGAAGCAAGCCTTTCTGCTTGGCCAGTAATATGTGGGAAGTATGACATCAGGTGTCTTGAGATGCAGTGATTCGGTGACATATACTTTGACCATTTCAAAACACACAGAAGTCCTCACGGCACACCACCTGTGTGGATGCAAACCTATGGAAGGGTTTGGTGTTCTAAGATTTGATTAGAATCATTCAGCACTAGCCGCATCAATCGGCTCACCATCCACGGGCCCTCTTGTCCCACTGAGACAGCCACCATCTTTCTAAGAACTGGGGGAGGGGTGGGAGCACTGCTGGAGAGGAAGAGAGGGGAGGGAAACCACTCAGGGTTGTAGGCACGATCCAACAAGGCAATTTTGGAGAGAGCTATTTTAATTCATTAATATATTACCCACTTTTATGCACAAAGAATACATCTCAAATTACGGGGAAGGTTCATACTTGACAGATCTCGTAGAAGCGACAAGAATAGGAGTAAGAATAAATAGGAAACAATTCAAGGCACCCCCTGCACGCCAGGCGCTTTACAGGCATTAACTCACCTGATGACATAGACATGATCACTATCTCATTTTACAGATGAGGAAACCAAGGCCCAGGGAGGTGAAGTGACTTGCCCAAGGTCACACAGCTGGTAAGTAGCAGAATCAGAACTCAAACCCAGACCATGTGGGGACACTGTCCGTTCCCTGAACTGCTAGGTTACAGCTGCCCCTATTCCTATTATTGCTATCATAATATCAATGGTTATTCTAATAATGATAATATTAATCATCGTGGACATCCAACACTAATCATTGCCAGTTTGATTGTAATAGTAACCCAACACTGCATCATTTGGAGAGTGAAAGGCATGGAATCGCAAGCAGAAATGCAAACCTTGGAATATCCAGGGTCCTGTTTTTGGATTCTGAGAGGAAGTTCCTGGCACCTCTTTACCAGGCTGGGGCACCATCCCGAGGCTCCTGTGGGTTGGGCTGCCGGTGGCTCGCCGCCCAGTGCCCAGCCCCAGGTGGGCTCAGTTCTGGTGCTCTTCCTGCTCCAGGCCGCCCCCCCATCCCTCTCCACTGGCAGCAGGCAGGGGCTGAACTCGGCCTGAACCCACATCCTTAATCCGCTTCTTCCCCTGCCCTTTTCTGCGTCCCTCATTTTCCATAGACCACTGGTTCTCAAACTGGAAACACCCCCAGAGGTTCTGACTTAATTGGTAAGGAGTGAAGCCCAGCCATCAGGACTTTTTAGAGCCTCCCCTGGTGATTATAATGTGCAGCCAACTTTGAGAAGCACTGCCTTAGAGGTCTCTCCTGAAAACACCCCCTCGAGAAATCCCTTGCCCAAGATTCCCCATCTCGGGCTCTGCTTTCAGGGAACCTGACTCAACATACAAGCTTCTGGTGGAATGTGCCCTTGCAGTGGCCAAGACCTCTTCTGTGCCTGTGCCCAACCCACAGACGGATGGTGTCCTGGTCATGTAGATGGAGCAGCAAAACCAGGGGATGGCTGAAGGGGGCAGGAGAGGAAGCATGTGCGTGTGTGAGAGAGGGATGGAGGGAAACAGAGACAGAGACAGAGAGACCCAGAGAGAGGGGGACACCCAGGGAGAAGAAGAAGAATTCAGATAGACAGACAGAGAAATAGAAGACCAGAGAGAGACGGAGACAGAAAGAGGGAGGGAGGGAAAGAAGGAGGGAGGGAGGGACGGAGAGGGAGGGAGGGAGGGACGGAAGGAAAGGGAGGAAGAAAAGAGGGTCAGAGAGAGAAAAGAAAAATTCATAGAGACAGACAGAGCAAGAGGAAGCCCCTTCTATTATTCAGCCCCGCCCGCTCTTTTGGCAAAGACTACAACCAGGGAATCTCTGACCTCTGACCCCGCAACACTTGGGGCACCCAGAGACCTGCCTCGGGACCCCCACCCACTGGCGGGAGGGAGGGGGCCTCCAGGAGGGTCCCCGAAGCTCCCAGCCTTCTGATCTGATGCGGCCAAGGCAGCACCTCCTCGGGGCCCTGCAGTAGCTCACCAGCTCTGGTTGGTTAAATTTAGCTTAGGTTCCTCAGCTCCGAGTAAATTGCCTCTCTGCAAAGGAACGGAAGAGGACTGAACCTGTTTACAGTGTTTGAAACCCACTCACTACAATGTTTTCCAACCATCACAATAATGACTCGGATCCTCATCTCAGACATCTCTCAGGAGCCCAGGTGGGTGCAGGGACTTCCAGAGCCACCTGGCCTGGGGGTTAGTTAGGGGGCTACACGCTGGGGTCAGGCAGACGTGGGCTCAGTCCCAACGCTTGCAGCTGACCTGCAATATGTGGTGGCTCATCAGTGCGCCCGTCAACGGTATCAGTGATCTCTGCCCGCCCCCCCTTGGGTTTCTGTAACAGATGACACGAAATGCCAGGGGCTGAGCTTGGTGGCTGGCAAATGCCAGAGACCAACAGCTCGGTGGTGCCAGTGGAACAAGATCTGAGGTCAGGATGCTAGGATTCAAATGCCACTTGTGCCCTGTGGGACCCAGGGTAAGTGATTTAACCTCTCTGTCCCTCAGTTTCCCCGTGGGTAAAATGGGGACGAGGATAATGCCTAACTCACGGGCATGTTGTAAGGTGAATCAAGTTAATCCTTGGAAAGCATTCTGCAGATCTGCCATGCCGAACAATTCCAGAAGGCACCAGCACATACAGAGTCTATGTAAATGGTGCCCACAGAGTTGGGCAAAGCAGTCGCTGACGGCTGTTATTCATGGTTTTATCCACTGGGCTGTCTGTTGTGGGAAGGACTGTGCTGGGTGCTTTCCATCCATCACTCACTTCACCCTCCTAAGAACTCTATGAACAGGTATTATTATGATCCCGTTTTATAGCTGGGGAAACTGAGGCTCAGAGAGGTTGGAACACTGATGCATAATCATACAGCTGGGAAATGATGGAGTAGGGATGCAGTCCTAGGTTCATCTCAGGCAGTGGGCCAGAGCCGAGCCACCCAGTCAGTTAATCTAGTCGGATTACCGTCAACCTTAATCTCATCATTAGCAATTCATTCCAGGATGGGCGGCATGGGCCAACATGGGTCAATATGACCCAGGGAGAAGTTTACCAGGGTCTTCTGGGAAGGAAGCTCCTTGCTCTCAAGAGAGCATCACAGGAAGCCAGTCTTTCCCTCTTCCTAGATGTTAACCGGGGTAACAGCCATCTACAAACCTGAGAGAAGCCAGCCTCAGAACAAAACCAGCTCCAGAGGAGAATGCTGAGAGAATTACAAAGGAAGCTGGATTCTTGATCAAACTGTGCTTGAAGTCCATATCCCTCTAGTAAAACCAATAATGAGTATAGGGTTTCCTTCTGGGATGATGAAAATGTCTTAAAACTAGACAGAGGTGATGGTGGCACAACATTGTGAATGTGCTAAATGCCCCTGCATTTTCACTTTAAAATGTTAATGCTTAATTTTATGTTATGTGAATTATACTTCAATTTTTTTTAAAGTGTAAGTTGGGTTTTCTGTTATTTGCAGCCAAAAGCTTCATAATCAATACCTCTGATTCCAAAGCAGTGGGTTTTCCATTCCCCACCCCAAATCCTCTGGACACCATTTTGCGTATCCATATTTCTCAGACTCACTCACATTACCCATTTGCAGACTATGCTTCCTTTATACCTTCCCATAATCATCTTATCATTTAAAAACAAGTCTCTGCCTAAAATTCTAGGCAAAAGTCTTTGCTCAAAAGTCTACAGTCCTAGGGGAAAGCCATGAGGTCGCTCATTTAATCAGCCCGTGTTTATTCAGCAACTTCTATATGCTTTGCACTGCACATGGCCATGGGAAGGATTCAAATGCAACTCCATAAAAGTTCTCACTCATTTATTCCTCTATCCGTTCATTCATTCAAAAATATTTGCTGAAAGGGGCGCCAGGGTGGCTCAGTCAGTTGAGCATCTAACTCTTGGTTTCGGCTCAAGTCTTGATCTCACAGTGGTGGGATCGAGCCCCAAGTCGGGCTCTGTGCTCAGTGCGGAATCCGCTTCAGATTCTCTCTCCCACCCATTCTCTCTCTCTCGCAAATAAATAAATAAAATCTCTAGAAAAAAATATTTGTTGAGTGCCTACCGATTCCCTGGAAGTTCTAGATGCTGGGATGCAATAGACAGACCAAAGTCTTGCCCACGGAGGGCTGGTGTCCTGGGATGCAGGTAGAGAGAAACAAGCAATAGATACCACAGCAAAGGATTAGGTGTTAAACAGTGATGCAGGGACTGTAAAGGTTATGAAAGTTTCAAGGAGGCTTCGCCAAGGCTATTCTTAAAAAATTGATAGTATCTGGGAAGGAATTAGAAAGGAAGGGAAGAATGTGATCCCACATAGCAGAAGAGAGACCAGCATGCAGTGTCTGGGGCAGGCACGAACGCTGTGATCAGAGTTGGGATGGCCCAACTGTGCAGCTATAACAGACCACCTCCAGCCCTGGTGGCTTAGCAGAACCGATGTTCATGTCTTGTTCCTGCTGCACGTCCAACATGGGAGCAGGAGGCTGGGATCTGGATCCAGGATGACAGAGGTCCATCTTGTCACAGCAGGAAGAAGGGAATGTGGCATGTCCCACAGGGGCTTTCAAGACTCCACCTAGAAATGACCTATCCTCAAGGTGGAGGAGGCAGAGAACCAGCCGTATCACGGACGGTGAGTATCAGCTGTGATCAATATCACCGATGCCTGTGATCATCTCCACCTTCTAACTGCTCTTCCCGTTAGACTGTAAGCTCCCCAAGAGGAAAAACCTTGGCCAAGCTGACTTTGCAAAATAGTTGCAAAATAGTTAACAATCACTACCCGACCCCTCACTCAGTGCTTCGGACAACACAGAAGCAGAGTCAATGTCTGATGAAAACTCAGATGGGAAGGTTTGGCAGCATTGAAGAACGGAACTCGTAAGTCGGGGGAGGTGGCAATAGTCTAAGAAGATGGCCAAGAGGTTGGTCTGGTTCTCCACGGGGAGACTGATGAAGACCAGAACTCAGTGTCAGAGTGGGGTTGTTACATGCCCACCAACGCAAGATGAGCAAAACACTTCAAAGCAAGAATGGAAAATACTCGGTGGCACACCGAGAGGAGTCAAAACATGACTCCCATGTCCGATTACATGGACTCCGTGACTAGGAGAACAGAGGGGCTGCTCATCCACCTCCCCTCAACTCCACACGACCCAGGATCTGGCTCTCAGCCATTGCTCACCTGGAGCTCCCTGCTTTCTTCCCTATATCTGTCTACTTGATCTCTCAGTTGGATCTGATGCCGTGGACCCCATTCTCCTTCTTGGAACACTACCTTCCCTTGCTCTGAATGATCCAGTTGTAACCTCCTTAGCTGGTTCTTCCAGGCATTTCCAAGGATCATGCCTCTTTGTTCTTGTTCTGTTCTAGAATGATCTCCTGCTTATCCTTGGGTCTCGGCTCATGAGTCCTTTAGAAAGCTGTGGCTAATCCTTCTGTTTATACCTCTCTTAAAGTATTTACCTCACTGGACCAGTCTATGGCTATGTCTTGGATTTCACTGAGGGCACCAACTGGGAAGTATTCACCCTTATATCTCTGACATATAACACAGGAGCTGACTCCCACCAACTTCTTAAAATGCATTTCTCACCACTGTCCGCCTCACTCACCTTGCTCCAGCCACACCGGCTGCCTTTGCTGGTCCTCAAACATACCAGGCATGCTCCTGCCTCAGGGCCTTTGCACTTGCTGTTCTCTCTACCTGGAACTTCCTTCTCCAAGAACTTTGCATGGGTGGCTCATCCCCCTCATTCAGGACTTGACTCAAATGTCAGCTCACCAGATGGGCCATCCCTGCCCACATCCTCTAAGATACTCCTGTCCCGGTCACACATTACTCCAACACCCTGGATTATGGAATTGTCATCCTCATTCTACAAATGTGTCAACTGAGGCACATGAGGTTGATCCAGTAACTGAAGGAGTCTGGACTTGGTACCAGAAGTGAGGTGTTGTTGACACATTAAAATTACAAAGCTGGAAAGAAGCTGGGCCAGGATTTGAATCAAAGCACTCTGGCTCCCAAGCCCACAGGCTTAAGCACTCTGCTCTGTCTCACAATTCCTCCAGGCTCTGTTTCTACCTTCTTCTTTCCCACTCTGTTCTACCCTCTAACTTCTTACAGCTTCCTGGGTAAGTCCACTTTAACCCTCCTCAAACAAGAAACTCCAGAGTTCCCTCTGAAACCACCTCTTCCTTCATTCCCTAGATGAAGTAGGACTTAACTTGTTTTTTTTCTTAAGATTTTATTTATTTATTGGGGGAGGGGAAGCACAGAGGGAGAAGCAGACTCCCTGCTGAGCAGAGAGCCCAACTTGGGGCTCGATCCCAGGACCCTTAAGCATCCGAGGCAGGCGCTTAACCGACTGAGCCACCCAGGTACCCCGGACTTAATTTGTTTTTAATTCAGGGAGTCTGTGACTTTGGGGAAAAAAAGACATATCCCTCTAGCTGAAATTATGAACGTAGGCAAAAGGTTCCAGTAATATTAACAGTGTCAGCAGCTCCTGTGACCTTGTCATCAACAGAAAACACAATTTATGTCACATTACAATGATAACAGAAATCTTGAAATATCATTTACTCTCATCACTACCTGGAGATTGTTAGGCCTGTCACTAGATCTCAGTTTTTGCGTGTTATTAAAGAAGCATATTTGTAAGAGTATGACAAACCCATTGCTTCAGATATTTTGGTTACTAATTTTTACTATAGTTGGTCTTCTTTGTGTTTGATTTTATGCATTTATTTTTTTAAGATTTATTTATTTTAGAGAGACAGAGAGGGGAGGGGGAGGGGCAGCAGGAGAGGGAAAGAGAGAATCTCAAGCAGACCCCACACTGAGTGGGGAGCCCTGCGTGGGCTCTATCCCAGGACCCCAAGATCATGAACTGAGCTGAAATCAAGAGTCAGATGCTTAAACCACTGAGCTACGCAGGCGCCCCTGATTTTATGCATTTAAAAACAAAATTCTGAAAAGGGGTCCCTGCACTTCTTCAGACTGCAAAGGGTCCCTTGTGGGTGTGTCTTTGCTAATCCTCCCCTGTGGCATGCTTCTCCAGCCCTGCTCCCTACCCTCTACCCCAAGATACCCTCCTCACTATCTCCATGACCCACCCCTGACTCCCCAGACTATCTCTCCTACCCATGCACACCCCATAACTCTGCTCACACCTCTCTTCCAATACAGCCTTCTCTGTTACAGGAAGTTGTGGTCTCCTGCCCTAGAAGAAACATTCTTTGAAGTCAACACCCTTCTTGTCTCTTCGGAAATCCAGAACTCATTCAGGAAATTATACCAGCTGTGCCCAAAGACAGGGGGAGGAAGGTGCCTTTAAGGGTAGCAAATGGGAGGATGTGGAGGTTGGGGGATCCCCAAGTACAGACTAACTGTTCCCCAAGAGTGGTAGGATGCATGGGGTATCTGGGGTTCTAGGTTCTAGGCCTCCCCAAAGATTCCTGGGTCCCAAATGTGTCTCAGAAACAGTTGAATCTCCAGCTGGAAGGGATCTTGCAGGACAAGGGAAGGTATCAAAGGTAACCAGTGTGGACTGATGGCTAAGGGTTTGCTACCTATTCCAGATCCCCATCTGCATTCAGGGTATCCATATGGGCAAGCAGGTCAAATGCACTGGGCAAAATTTAAAATACTTACCAACCAGCAAGAGGCACCACCCCTAGAGTATGGATCATTAGGAGGCATGGGAGGACCCAGAAGGGACCTGGTGGGTAGGGGAGCTCACTCAGTGGGGGGCGGAGGGGGAACTCCAGGCTATTTACTAACTGGTATGGAAATATTTTAATATTTTAACAATAAGCTGTACCAATGTGTCCCAGCTGAATATCTGAATACACAGAGAAGAGATAATTGAAGCCAAAAGAATAAGAATCCAAACCATGAATCATATGAGAATAATTCCGTGTTGGCTTAGGAATGGATTAGACATTATTTTTTTAATCCTCCAGTGGATTTTAAGTTTCCAAGTTGTGTGTAAACCTGGGGACCTCCTCTGAGTATATCGTAAGTAAAATGAGAAACGATGACCTTGCAGCCTTGGTTCTCAAGCATGACCACATGTTAGAATCACCTGGAAATTTTGAAAATGCCAATGCTCAGACCCCACTCCCAGAGTGGGATTTAATGGGGTACAGATGGCCTAGGCGTTGGGGTTTTTACAACTTCCCAGGTGATCCTGATGTGCAGTCAAAGTTAGGAGCCACTGACCCAAAGCCATGCCTCTCAAAATGTGGACCCCGGACCACCAGCAGCAGCATCCTGGGGAGCTTTTGAGAAATATAGATTCTCAGGCCCTAACCAACCTGCCCAATCGAAACTCTGGTAAACCCGGTGATATCTATGCTCTAACAGGGTCAGTGATGGGTGCCAAGGCTAAGAGGGCCAGCAGAATTAAAAATCTGCTACTGATTATCTTGTAGGACAGCCAAAGCCAAATGGACACACTATCACCAAAAACCTTCCCCACTGCAAAGAAATCCAAGACTCCAGCATGCTGCTAACCTGCTGCAGTCAGCCAGAGTCCAGCACACAGGCCTGACTCGGGACTGGAGATCGTGGACACGGATCTGAAGAGAATGGGTCAGCCTATTGTCTGCCCTTGTAGGAACCAACCAAGCCGACATGTCAGGTAAAGGCTGAGAAAAAAAACACACAAGAAAGGGTCCACATTCCATGACAGAGAAACCAGAGCAGCTCTCCAGCATGGCTCTATTTGATGAAGCCTCTTTTAAACTGAGCATCCATATTCTGAGGCAGGAACTAAAGAGTTCCACAATGCTCCAGAGGGCTCACCAACAGGCCCAATATACAGGCGCCGTGCCAGTTTGTCAAGAATTTCAGTCACATGTGTCTGCTGAAAATTCCAGCATATTCTCGTTAGTCCTTCAGATGCTTCCCCATTTTTGGAGGCTTTTGGGGGCAGCTGTGAACATTTAATTGACAGCTTTGAAAGAAGGTCCCAGCCCTTCTCTGGCCCTGGAGGGAAGGGCCTCCAGATTTTTGGAAATGGACCCAGAAGAGCTAGAAGGTCATTTCTGAGCCCTGTGACTTTTGGAAAATTTCTTAACCACTCTAGGCTCTAGTTTCATGATTTAAAAAGGAGGAAAGAGTAAGTAAAGATACTCACTAAGGTTTTCTTAAAGATTAAAAGAAAGTATCAGAATGCCTGTTACAATGATGGCCATCACATCTGCTTAATAAATGTTAAAAAATAACAAAAATAAATAGACCCTCCAATTTAAGGCTTAAGCCACCACTGGTGGCTTTTGACATCATCATCTCTCCAGAAAGCACCATATGAAGTATCTTCTCTTTGTCTCCACTAACCTCTCTCTATGGTTTAGAGCAGGAGTCAGCAAGCTACATCTCTCAGGCCAGATACGGCCCACCACTTCTTTCTGTAAATAAAGTTTTATTGGTACATAGTCATTCACTGACACATGTTCTATGGCCGCTCTCACATTCCAAAGGCAGAGTTGAGTCATTGCTACAGAGACCATATGACCACATGACCCCCAAAGCTGAAAGCATTCACTCTCTGGCCCTTTATATTAGTTTGCACCCCAGATTTTGAGGTTAGATTTTCATCTCTTAGCCATGAACTCATTCCAATCTCATATGCTGCTTCTATCCAGCCTTTACTGACCACCTACTATGCGCTTAAGCCCTGGTGATACATAATCAATAAGATAAGGTCTATGCCTTTTTGGAGGTCACAGCTAGGGGTATGGGTGGGAACTTGTTCATTTTATTTAACTTATGACACCTGTAACACTTTATAATGTGCCAGGCACCATGCTAAGCATTTTGTAAATGTTTAATACTTGTAATAACCCTATGAAGCAAGTGCTATTCTATTCTGCATATATTTAAAGATTTTATTTACTTATTTGAGAGAGTGTGTGAGCGAGAGAAAGAGCACAAAAGGAGGTATAGAGGGAGAGGGAGAAGCAGACTCCCCCGCTGAGCAGGGAGCCTGATGCGGGGCTCAATCCCAGGGCCCTGGGATCATGACCTGAGCCAAACGCAGATGCTTAAGCGACTGAGCCACCCAGGTGCCCCTCTATTCTGCATTTTATAGACAAGGCAAGTGAGACTGTTAGTGGAGTCACTTGCCCAAGGTCACACGGCATGGACAGAACCAGAGTGTGAATTCAGATGGTTCCAGAGTCACTAGGCTGCGCAGGCTTCTTATTCAGAATCATTTGACCTAAGACACAGACTGGAGAGATTAGATGTTGCATACTTCCCAGGCTATTCCCAGACCACATGAAGGGAAAGACAGGCTGGCTTTTCCTCCAAGACCCTGTTATCCGAGCGCTGCCATGTCAATGTGCTCTCCCAAACTCTCTGCACCAGGATCTCCCCCAGAGCCCAGAGAGGCTGTGGTATTCGCCCAAGGTCACCCAGCTCTCGTGGGATGGGCTACGATTTGAAGGCAGCTCCTTTTGCCTCCAAATCTATCCTTTGTACAACATTTGGGGCCTTCCAGAAAAACTTAAAACAGGCAAGAACAGCCTTCTGGAATGGCAGGGGACCAGATTTGCTTTGCAAGCTGGCTTTTGGGGAGACAGTGGCATTGTTCTTTAACTGCACTGTCGTGGATCTGACTCCTGGCCCTGGACTCATCTGGAGGTTATAAGACCTGCCCCCCTTCCCTAAGGGGCTGTGACAAGTTAGAAGGTGAGAAATTATTTCATTTTATTTTATCCCAATTTGGCCTCTTTGAGCCGACTCCAGCAGCAGATTTAGAGGACGGGTTATGTGTGCCACTCACCTTCAAGATTTCATAGATTTCATTCTGAACCTGTCTCAGACTCAACATAACCACGTTCAACAGATATCGAGTGTCTTCTACCCACAAAGCTCTGTGCTGGGCAAAGCCCAAGATTCAAGGTTCAGTAAGAAAAGAATCTTCCTTCATCAAGTTTAGTACCTTAAAACGCAGGTGAAAGCTTAATGTTCACACCTCATTCATTCATTCTACTATGCCAGGCATTTCCAAGTTCATGAACTTGCAAGAAGAGGAATTACAAGCTTGGGCTCTGAACTTGGACAGATCCGGGTTCCAAGGCTGGTTCTGCCCCATAGTCTCTATCATTTTCCTTTCTGTGCCTCAATGGCCTCTTCTGTGAAATGGGTGCTGGGGTGAGGACCCCCCCCCATGAGCTCATACCCAAAGCCCCTTGGCCCAGGGCCAGGTCCATGGTGATTGTGGGATAAATGAGGACTGCTCTCTGTATACCCCCTGGGTGATGTGTACAGTTGTTGTCTGCATGTCTGTCTCCTCCTCCAGATAGACCCTCCTGAGTACATCATGCAGGACTTGGAACCAAAGGAAGCCCTGGACAGAGAAATGAAGAGAAAATGATGTTCACTGGCTCAAAGAGACTTGCAGGTCTCCAAGCCAGAGAAAGAGAAGTCATCAATATAGATGTTCAAGTTCCCAGGGATCGATTCACTCAACAAACATTGGCACCTTCTATGCACTGGGGATACTGCAGTGGACAAGGAAGACAAAAACCCTGCTCTCATGTTGCTGGCAGTCCAATTTAGAAGGAAACACAGAATTTCAGGCAATGAACAGAGTGATGTGATCCGCAGTGTGGATCTGTGCTGAGACCTGAAAGCAAGAAGGAGCCAGCCATGCCAAGGGCATTCCTGACAGAGGCAATAGCAAGTGCAAAGGCCCTGAGGTGCAAACCCTACTTGAAAATGCTGGGAACGGAAGGTAGGCCAGTGAGACTTGGCCGAAGTGAGAAGAGTCATGGTGGAAGTTCATTCAGAGATGAAGCCGATGGATCACTCCCCTTGGGTGGGGGACCAGTGCAGACAATCTGGAGGGCACAGGGGCACAGACACCATCAAGAGAAACTTGGGGTGTTGAAAAGACAGACTTCTGGAGTGATGGAAGCAGGAAAAAAGACTGGAATCAGCAATGGGCAAGAAGGCAACTCTGGAGGGACATTTGTTCGCAAGCTGCTTGGGTTTCAAAAATGAGCATAGAAAATCTGATAGATCATAAGGGATGGGGGGGAGGGGGACGGCACCATGGGGCAGGGATGTGCCCCAGGTCCTCCATGGCTGGCCACAGCCAAAGCCGCTACTACTTCAAAGGACAAAAGGAGGGTCTTTCTGCACTAAAAACCAGCCAGCCACACTGACAAAGAAACTCCCTGGGACCAGACCTATATTTTTTTAAATATCAAGTAGGCTAGAACTGTCCAACTGCCTCCCTTAAAAAAGAAGGAAAAAAAGTGCTCCGATTTCCAAGCAGGTCTTTAAAGGTCAGATTTGGTTTAATTGTGATGTCTAAACAACCTGCTATTCTTTTTTTTTTTTTCTTTTTTTTTTTTTTAACACTGTGTAAACTGAGGCCTCTGGGTGTTTAATGATTTACCCTCCCTGGGACTATAGCAAACTGATGTCAAGGCTCACTACGTGCCTCCATTGTCTTAAACGCTTGCCATATAATGATGCATTAAATTTCACCTTTGTAGGAATTCCAGAAATGAGCATGATTATCCCCATTTTACAGACTAAGAAACTGAGGCGCAGAGAGAAGAATGTCCCTCCTCCGGAGTCACAGAGTCTGTGAGGGGCAGAGCTAGGATGTGAACTCCCGCCATCTGGCTCCCATTCCAGGTATTCAACCACACCCTAGCACAAGGCCAGATGGACCCCATACTTGACCCCAGGACTCACGTGAAGCCTTCAGCCCTCTGGGAGCCCTTCAAACCTCGAGACCCCCCCGAATTCATCTTTACAAGCCCTTTGTGCATGAAAAAAGACATTGCCATATATGTCGTGATGGAGCATCATACGATGAATATTGGATTCTCGCTTTGGGGCTGCCTTCCATTTCTCAGAACACTGAGAAGGAAGAATGAGCCGGGGAGGTGGGTACCGGGGTTGGTGAGCAGACTGCCTCCCATTCTGCGCTGCCCGCGTCCGCTCCGCTCGGGAGCCACACCGCCACCTGGTGGTTAGTCATGGCATCCGCAGGCGAGCGGGGGCACCGCCGGGGGAGAACTGGGTTCCCCTGGCCTGGGTATCCACCAGGTCACCACCAAAGCCAGCTGTTCCAGCCCAGAGGCCCACAAACTCCTGCAAATGGCCTATCAGCTTTGCAGCCCAGTGTGTTAGAGACTCGACTCCACCACTGTGGTGCAGAAGTAGCCACAGGACGAGAGGTGCATAAACCAGCCAAGGTGCCTTCCAAAAAAACTTACTGCACATTGAATTTTGAATTTCATACAATTTCACATATCAAGAAATATTACTCTTCTTCTGATTTTTTTCAACCACTTAAACATGTAAAAACCTTTCTTAGCCCGTGGGCCATACAACAGGTGTCTGGTCAGATTTGGCTCTCTCACTGTAGCTTCCTGACCCTGGTTCCAGAAGATAGCGACCCAGCAAAGAACAAACCCGGCAAAAATTCCTGCCCCCGGGGAGCTAGTGGAGAGAATACAAGTAATCAACAAGATAAAAAGCCAAATGTGTAATAAATATGAGTTGGTCATCAGTGCTCATCAGAAAAATAAAGTAAGGCAGAAGGAATAGGTAGGTACAGAGGCTGAATTTTAAACAGGGTGATGAGGAAAGGCTTGCTGAGGAGATGACCTTTAAGTAAAGGCTAGAAGGAGGTAAGGAAGGAGCCATATGGGTGTAGGGGTCAAAGCTATTACAGTCAGAGGGCGCAGCCAATGCAAAGGTCCTGAGACAGGACTGCCCTGATGTGTTCAAGGAACAGTGAGGAGGTCCAGGTGGCTGGAGCAGGGTGAGTAAGGAGGAGAGTGAGAAGAGGTGAAAGCAGGGAAGTGACAGGCAGATCACACCGGACCTTGATGGCCTTCGGGAGGACTTCGGTTTTGACCCAAGTGAGGTATGAGCCCCAGAAAACCCAAATCCATCTCAACAACCACTGAGGTCACATGTGGGTTAAACATGCTCCTTGGGGTCCAGTGGCAGTAGTCATTTTACCAACAGTCCCATATAATCCTAAATAGTCCAGCGAAAACCTTCTTCCTCACCTGGCACGTCCCCTCCTCTCAGCTCAGGCTCTGGGGACCAGGACAATTTAGGCTGCCCACCCCAGCCCCAACTGCTGACCTACAGGATGGCTGAGCCTGAGCCCCCACATCCTAGAAACAGCCAGTTCTGGCCTGGGAGTCCAGATCCTGCCACGCTGTCCTGACTCAGCCCCCAGGTGCCTCAGTAACCCTGGGGACCTGCTTGCCCATCTGCATAAGGAGGACTAATAATACCACCACCGGCTCGAGCGGCTTCACAAGCTTGCTCTGTGCCTGTGATGAGTCGTGGAGCACAGAAACACTCGAAAATAATGACCTTCTGCACCATCTATTTAGAACAGTGATGATGAGGATTAAATGAGTTAACGTATAGAAAGGGCTTGGTGCTGCGCCCTGCAGAAAGTAAATGCTCCGTAAATGTTGGTCATGATCACTATCTTCACAGCATGAAAAGTTTCATTCACGGTTCTCCTTGCAGTTTGCTTGGCTCTCCTCCCCCCACCCTCCGTTCTCCCACCCGGGGCCCTCTGTTCTCTGACCATGACAGTGACGGTGGTGATGACCGAGAACCTGGCTGTTGAGACTAGCCTCCCACCTCATGTGGGAGCCTGTTAGAAAGAAATGCAGAGTCCCAGGGCACCCCCACCCCAGCCCTGCTGGAACATGCGTCTCACAAGGCCCTGCAGGGGTTTGCAGGCACAGGATGAGAACCAGCCTGGAAATCCTCCCCAGGGAGGCCCTTGGGGGGAGGGGGTTCCCCCACCAGATCACAGCCCCTCGGCACTCTTCCTGTTGGTCACCATTTGTTTCATATTGGATTTTCCTGCTGGGTGGAGAGCATCACTGCCGTGAGAGCAGACTATTGACTGATGTGTCCCCAAGGCCCCACATGGAGCTGAGCACAGAGAGGGTGTCCTAAATATTGGTAAAAGAAAGAAGTAGGGATGCCTGGATGGCTCAGTGAGTTAAGCATCTGCCTTTGGCTCAGGTCATGATCCCAGGGTCCTGGGATCGAGTCCCGCTTTGGGGGACTCCTTGCACAGCGGGGAGTCTGCTTCTCCCTCTGCCACTCCTCATGTTCCCTCTCTCTCTCTAAAAAATAATATAAAATATTTTTTTAAAAAAAGATATAATGACCGAATGCAACACACAGACCTTCCCGATGTAAAGAAATCAGCTGTATAAAGACGAGTGGAGACATTTGAATGTGGAGTGGAAGTTAGGTGATATTTTTAAAAGTCACTGTTAATTCTGCCAATGGGATATGAGTATGAAAATGTCTGTGTGGTTTGGAGATGTCGTCTGAAGCTTGTGAACTCATACAAGGTTGGGGATTGGTTTGAAAACAGCTCAGAAAATAAAGACAAAAATTGATTTATGATGTAAGTCTGGCAAAATTCTGATAATTATTAAATTTGGGTGACGTGTACGTGGGGTTCACTGTTCTCTCTACTCAGTGTATTTGAACATCTTCAGAGGAAAGAGCTCTGACAAACACAGTATTCAAAAAGTGAAAGTAAACTTCAAAAACAGGAGCTTTTGTACAATTAAATTCAAAAAATGAAAACCACTTAAAAATAATGTATCCCATTGGTGCCTCATGTTTTTGACACTTCTATTTTATGTATATTATTGTATAGGGCATATGATAAATATAGCAGAATACTTATATAATTGACAAATAAATAAAAATATATGTGTTGTGGTGTGCTGAAAGCATGTTTGTCTTACTGGTAGGGGTAGGAGTTCAGAAGTTTGGAGCTCGTGGCTATAAAGATTGCGAATCTTCATATGATCCTAGAAAGCAACAGGAGTGGGAAACTGAGGCACGAGTTGGCCATTCAAGGAGGTTGTGATGGAATTGACACCGTAACCGATGTCTCCTGATTCTGAAGGCCCTCCACCTCTCCTCTCTTTCTCCCTGATATGACTGACTTTCTTTCTGAGTGATTGGAAAGTAAATCTCCGCCACTTCCTGTTATAGAAACTCTTTGGCCAAATGGTTAAAAGCTTGGGTTCTGGGGGCATCTGGGGGGCTCAGTCGGTTAAGTGTGTGCCTTAGGCTCAGATCATGGTCTCAGGGTCCTGGGATCGAGCCCAGCATCTGACTCCCTGCTCAGTGGGGAGTCTGCTTCTCCCTCTTCCTCCGCCCCCCCCCCACTTGTGCTCTCTCTCACCAATAAATAAATAAAATCTTAAAAAAAAAAAAAAAGAGCTTGAGTTTTAGAGGCTGACAGCCCCAGGGTTTGAACCCCGGGTCTGCCACTTTCTAGCTGGGAGGCCCCGGGCAAGTTACTTCACTTCTCCCAGCCTCTCCTTTCTCATCCGTGAACTGAGGATGATGCAGACTCTACTACCTGGCAGAACAGGAGAAGACAACAAGATTACAAAGTGTCTGTCTATCAGTAGGCGCCCAATAAACATTAGCTGCCGTCATTATTATAAATTATAATATTTTCCTTGGGCAACTGGGAATTTTTTTTTTTTACTTCTTTAATTCACTGACACTTTTCCTTACCCTAAAAATCTCTTTTCAGTGGTCTGCAGAAATAACTCATTTCAACCCCTTAAAGAAGCCTCACTGATTCTGAGAGAACTAATCAAATTTCTTTTCAAAAGGAAAAAAAAAAAGGAAACAGGAGAATGGAAATAAACAGAGACTCAAGAGGGAAGGGAGAGGAGAGAGGAGGCAAGTTTTGGAGAGGGAATAATAGAAGATCGGTGTTTGGCATTGAAGCTGCAGACGTTAAATGCACCCTAGTTATTTAAGGAAGGAGGGATGGACAGATAGGCAGATGGAAAGATGGATGGGTAGGTGGGTGGATGGATAGAAATAGGGACAGGTGAATGGATGGAAGGAAGGAAGGGAGGGAGGGAGGGAGAGAGGAAGGAAGGAAGGAAGGAAGGAAGGAAGGAAGGAAGGAAGGAAGG